>NW_012118487.1:32113969-32126310 GCF_000951035.1 Colobus angolensis palliatus
AAAAATTAGCCAGACATGGAGGTGGGCGCCTATAATCACAGTTACTTGGGAGGATGAGGCAGGAGAATCACTTGAAACTGGGAAGCAGAGGTTGCAGTGAGGCGAGACTGTGCCATTGTACTCCAAACTGGGCCACAGAGCAAGACTTGGTCTCAAAAACTAACTAAATAAATAAATGCACAAGAAGGGAGAAGACACTATTAAAGAGTTACCTCTGAGAATAAGAAAGTTAACTTGCTTGGTGTAATTTAGCTACTGTATAGATCTGAAAAACTTCTTTGTTACTTAAGAGTTTCCAATATAGTGAGACAAAATGTACATGATAGATATATTTCTACTTACCACAGATTGGTTTAATTTCTGGTTAAAGGGATAAATGATACCAAAATGGCAGATTTTATTGAAGCAGACTGTACACTACATATTGTCAAGGAGACGGTGAAAATAGAGGTTCTTCTGATGCTAGATGACACATGGCTCCTCTGACTGTGTTAACACTTGCTGCCAGTGCATAAAATTGTGATCTTTGAAAAATCCTTGATGACCAGCTAGTTTTCATCTGGTAAATTCTTCCCTGTATGATAGGGCATTTGACTGGCTTTTGTCCTTGATTGCAGGGAGGGAGCTTCTAAAACTCTTGGAATTTTTTGAGTTATAGGAGTATCTGTTTTCCATGAGGCCCTTGGATCACATTTGAGTTTATATTAATGAGATGACTCAGAATGGGGGCAGGGCCCCAGAAAAATCAGTCTTGTGGATAGAAGGTTGGGGTTTTGTGCTAGCCTAACCTCTGGGGAGGAGAGTGGGGGTGGTGTCTGAGTTCAGTCACATGGCAGTGATTCAACCAATCATGCTTACATAATGAAAATAATGACTCCATACATCAAACTCAAAGCTCAGTGTGGTAGAACTTCCTGGTTTGTAAACCCATTGATGTGGTCGGACGGAGATTAAGTTCTGATTCTATGGAAGCTCTGCATCTGGGACCCTCCCAAACCTTACCCAATCTGTTTCCTCATTTGGTTGGTTCTGATTTGTATCCTCCAAAATAAAACTGTAATAGTAAGTAAAGCAGTTCCCTAAGTATTTTTGAGTCATTTTAGCTAATCGTCTAACTTGAGAGGTTCATGGGAACCCCCAAAATTGTAGCTCAGTCAGTCTAAATGCACACTTAGGTCCCGAAGGGTGGCTAGCATCTGAATTAAGGGCAGGCCTGCTGGGTTCTGTGCCCTCTAACTTGTGGTTATGACTGTGCTCAGTCTGGGTGGTTACTGCCAGAACTTCACTGCAGTGTACTAGCTGATGTCAGAACACCTGTCAACGTACTGAGAGTGTTAATATAGGCTTCTAAAAGAAGAATGATGGAAGAATAGGTAATATCTGTCCTGGATTTATGGCTGGGCCACAAACACCTCAGGCGAGTCATTCTTAGGCTAATAAGCAGTGTAAAAAAGTTAAAGTGAGGATGATAAAAGTTATCACGTTTCTTTTTTCTTTATGATTAAGGAAGAAAAAAGTTATGAACAATGAATCAAATCAATGGGGAAAATGACAATTGTATATAAACAAAAACGAGAGATTTTAGGTGTTTAACATAATTACTACCTGTAAGTTGTTGGGCTGACATTGATTTTTCGTGGTACACTGCAGGACTCAAATTTGTTAGCCAGAGTGACATTGTTTCCAAAAAGACAGTAACGGGGCATTTTGACTCCAACAACGCCAGCAAAAACTGATCCAGAATGCAGTCCAATTCGCATCTGAAAGCAAAAAATAACGTGATGTTCCCAGTCACTGGTAAAACACTTCCTACTTGTCAGCGTCATTTGGATACCCTGTCTAAATTATTTTACCATTCACCCTCAGCACACCACCCCTTTCCTCAAAACCTCCAGCCAACTTCCCTCTACTCCCTCATATGCAATTAAAAGTGACTAGTGCAGAATCAATAGTCACATTTCTTAACTCTTTTCCATTTAGATTTATTACACAAACCATCTTAACTGTGTCTGTCTTCAACCTCTGAAACAAGTTTCCATGCACAGGGATCACAGTTACCACAGCAACATAGCAAGGGGGATATGAGCTGTTTATGTGAACCTGCCACCTCTCCATCAAGTGAGACAGATATAATTTCTGGACTCCTGGAGTTGTTTTCCCAAACACTGACAAAGAAGGGCCAATGAAGCTAGCTCTAAGGATATTAAATATATTTTTTAGACGTTTTACCTTAAAATAGCTTTATACCAAACACTATCCCACTGTTCTAATGACTTACAACTGAGGAAATGAAATTGTAATATTTAAGCAGAAAATGACAGAGGAAGCAGAAGGTGGAAGTTACTTGAGTCTGACGACGATGTCTATATACATGAAACTAAAAGTCCAGACTGATGAAAGATCAGATTTGTGCCATGCCTAGATATAAGGGGCAGTCTGGGATACGTTGCGGCAAAATTTTAGGAATTCTGGAAGTCTCCAATGACTTGGAAAACCACTGAGACAGAATGTTTTATTTTATTTATTTTTCAGAGATACAGTCTTGCTCTGTCACTCAGGCTGTGGTGTAGCGGCACCATCAGTTCACTGTAACCTCAAAACCCTGGGCTCAAATGATCCTCCCATCTCAGCCTCCTGAGTAGCTGGAACTACAGGCATGCACCACCACACCTGGTTAAGTTTTAAATTGTTTGTAGAGACAGGGTCTTGCTATGTTGCCCAGTTGATTCTCAAACCCTTGGGCTCAAGTGATCCTCCTGCCTCAACCTCCCAAAGTGCTAAGATTACAAATATAAGTCACCTTGCCTAGCCAAAGCAGGATATTTAACAATGGAATCTTCAAAGGTCTGATTACTTGATGATCTTAAAGAATTCACAAATACTGAAATTACTGCTACTACAAAGCAAGCTAAAGTGGGGACATTTTAAATGACAATGATGATGCCATGTTCATTATTTTCAAACTCTATGTTTACTCAAACATTTTAAAAAATTGTATGAGATACATGCATTTTGAATGAAGACCAAGAACTCAGTAACTTAGATATAATTTAGATATCAGAAGAATTCAGTTCTGTCTAGTTTTAATAAGTAATTTCAGATATCTGCTGGAAACTTCCCAGACTCATTTACTTTTAAGATGTCATATGAATTCTACAAAATTTTCAAACAAAAGCACTAGATTGTGAATCAGGAACTTTGTATTCTAACAAACTCTACTAGTAACTGTTAGTCTGGCTTCCTTAAGTCTCTTTACTTCCCTCTGGTCATGTTTTCACCTATAAAATGCAGGGTTTGATTATTTTTAAAGAACTTCCTTCATCAAAGTTTTACATTAACAAGCAAAACTTAGATGTCTGTTATATATCTGGCTTTGTCTCTTTTAGGAAAATATGAATTTACACATATAACAAGTGATGGATAGAGAGATAGACAGGTGGATAGATAGAATAAAGACTCTTTTGCCCATAAATATCAACCACGACTTTAGCATATTTAGATTGAGGAATCATTGCTTTCTGTGAGCATTCTTCTGGTTAAACCAGTTTTTCTTCCTATAGTTACTCCAGCTTATTATATGTTAAATTTACCATAGCATTTTTATCTTATTTCATAATTAAAATGTAAATATATTCTGTTCATAAAAACCGAAGTCATGCAGACAAGGCAAATGTCCCTCCTAGTCCTTCCACGCCATGCTGCCTTCTTCCCCTTCTCCAGTTTTGAATCTCTCAACCCCAGCATTTTCTTAGAGAGCTTTTCAAATTAATCAGCAAGATTTAAAACACAATGTGTTTAAGATACACATTGTGCCCCGAGCAGGTCTCTTTTCACTGGTAACAGACTTCCGTGCCAAATAATGGAAGGCAAAGGCAGAATTCTGACTCCCGGGAAAAGTTTGAATGGGAACCTACATCTTTTATTTGGGACTACTTGTGGCATAGCCCATTTCTCATCATAGGCTTCTAGGCTTAGGAAAGGAGGGGTACTAGAAGTTTGCTTCCATGTTCACTTGTCACCTACCGACTTTCACGGTTATACTCAGCCCACTGGTCTCTGTCACCAACCCACCTGCTGCTTTCTAAGCCTGACTGGATGGATGTTAGTGAGGAAACAATAGGAATAAGTGAATAGATGAATGATTTGCACATGTGATGTGCTAGAGGAAAGTACAGAGTTTGAAAAATAAGAAAAGAAAATATTTTCTATTCTTTCACTTCAATTCTATACCGAGAGGTAGCAGGGCAAAAAGCAGAAAAAGCCTGGGCTTTGAAGCCACATGGACATGACTCCAAATACTGACACATAGGAGACTTGACTGCTCGTGTCTGCTGGTGAATTGTAGATTCCTCTTTAAAGTGTTATTATAAGGATTAAATGACGATGTTTAAGTCACAATATGCTCCTTTCTGATACACATTAAAGTTTCCCTACTAAAAATACTCTCCACTCTGCCTCTGTGATGTTTCACAGGTATCTCTTAAGGACGTCAGATATTTCCCAGGACTGCAGGTTAGTACACATAAAAAGGTATGATTAATGACTCCCTTTATAGGTCTTTTAAACTAGCTTATCATTACCCAGGTAACTATCTTTGAAACTAACTATAAATAATTCTTCCAACTTGCAAAAATCTAAAAATACATTTATACAAATAACAAAAATGCCATAAAATTCCTCCACACCAAACATACACATCTTAGTTATAAAATGCATTTGTGTGAAAATCACTGAAAATGTTAATAGTCTATATATTTTTAACATTTACTTTGATGCTACAAGCCCCCTCAAACAGATTAGAAAGAGAAAGAAATATATAGTCCTCCTCTAAAAAAATGCAATTATAGAAACTAAATCTGAAAAAGCCAGGTATTGTGATGCTTCTAAAACATACTTGCAAATTATTTTACACTCCTTCTATTGATTCATGGGCTTTAAGCCCTCTCTCTTCTGGGCAGACTTATGATTGCTCTGACCGATAGAATACAGCGGAAGTGTCGCTGTGTGTCTTCCAAGACTAAGTCACGGAGCTTCCACCAGTCTTGTCATTCAGTGGGAAATGAACCACCTCATAAGAAATACATATTAGCGCACCACGTGTAACACTAACAATCCCAGCTGAACCCAGCCTTTCAGCCATCCCCACCAAGGAATCTGACATGTAAGTGAAGCAGCAGTCTTGGAATGAATCTTCCAGCTCCAATAGTTGCAATCCCAGCTATTCCAGGCACCCTCACCCATTTCAGTATCCCCAGCTGAGGTCCCATAGATTGTAGAGCACAGACAAGGTATTCCTGGTATGCCTTATCCAAATTTTTGATGCACAGAATCCATGCATAATAAAAGATTGTGATTTTATACCCTTACATTTAGAAAAGTGTGTTGCACAGAAACATATAGATGGGATGACAATAGACTTAGAAAGTAGTTATGAAGAAAGCTTAAACATATGGCTCCTATTAAGGTTAAAGAGAGTTAAGGATAAACCTCTAAATACATAGTTTTGTTTTTAAATTTCTTCTTTCTTCTCTATATGTTTTATAGCACACTAGATAAGATTTTACAATACCTCAAAGGCTTATTTCTGAAGGTAGCCAAATGGGGCCTGTCCTATAAAAATTAAGGGACAGATTCACTGTGAGACAAATAAAGGTAATCTGCCTATATTCTATCTATTAAACCAATGCCTACCATGTTCACTTTATTCCCTCATGTGTGGTGAGATACTAGCCTGGAATCTGGCTCATTTAGAAATGTTGAAATGTCATGTGCCTTGGAAAATATTGGTGGATTAGCAGTCAATATCCATTCAAATGTAATATCCTCTCCTCCAGGAGTTGGAAAACCAAAACTACATTTTCTAAACTAACTTGCAGCTTTTAAATGCAGTTAGGCTTGGTAAATCAGATGCATGGGATTTGGCAGGCACCATCTCCACTATAACTCAAGCACAATTGTGGAAGCCTTCGTGTTTTCTATAGCATGCTTCCTAGAGAGTCCATTTTCCCGTCACTCACTTTGTAACAGTCATGATGCAGGATTGCCATCTTGCTGATTATTACAGTAGATACAGTTTTGGAGAAGCAGCAGCTTTCCGAACATGGCAGTTTCCTGACTGTGGCTTTGGTGGGATAGTTTTGGAATCAGCTTCGAGATTTCTGAAAATGCAATTGTTCTGAAGTTTGCCTTTAGGAGCTATTTTATTTTGACAATGGAAAATTCCCATACTATGGGAGACATTTTTTTGAAAGTCCAACTTATAGATGTGTTCTTCTGTCCTCTCAATGATTCTGTAAGCCTATATCCTATAATACATTTCTCCCAATGTAAACAAGTTAGAGAAGATTGTGTTCTCTATAGATTTTGCTTGCTCTCTCTCTCTCAACTAAACCCCAACTGATATACTATGGTTTTGATAATCAACTAATATGCATTTGCTCTTGTGACATCTCCTAGAAAATATATCATCTGCCTTACCTTGATAGGTTCTCCATGGGGAGACATAACTTCATCAGAGAGCTCCATCATCTTCAGGGCCATCAATGCTATCTGAACAGCATGAGTATCACTCTCTTTGTGTAATCCCCCAGCTACACAATAGGCATCGCCAATGGTCTCCACCTAGACATAATATATTTTCCATACTATAAATAAATGCTCAGGAAGAATCACAGGCTATATCATATAGAAGAAATTAAGTCATACAGCATAAATCTCATTGATCAGGCCTTCTGGAGGATCAGGGTTAATCAGATACTCCCAGAAATGGCTTTCTCTTTCAGGAAATGCACAAGGTTTAGACCCATTACATTCAGTCACTGCACTGAGAGGCAGCACAGCCCTGTGAACACAGTAACAGTTGGCTTCTACTCCCAGATTTGTCACTGACTCATCATATCATTTCATGTCTTTTTTTCACCATATAAGATAGTTTTTGTAGAAACAATATATTTTTGAATTATAATACATTGTTTAAAGATGTTGGGATCATTTGCTCATTTTATATCCTCCTCATCATAAAATAGTATTTTGCCTCAAGTCACTACCCAATAAATGTCATATGAATGTAGTAAAATTGTGCAACGTAAAACCAAGATATTAATAGTCATAGGAGTAAAAAGAAGTGGTTTTTCTAAAGGACCCTTGGGGTCCTCATAGAAATTACATGTCTAATGGATACTAATCACAGTTATGGAAACGAAGATGCTGAACCAGTAGGTAAAAACAATGGTGGTGCTTGAAGGACCACTGGAAATCGAGCTATTATCTAAAATCTAAGTATTAACCTTGTCATTATCATCATCATTCTTGTTGATGTTACAGGCAATTTTTATCTGTCTGTGATACTGGCTGCAGAAAGCAAATAGTTAATTTAAATCCACAAATAACCCCCTAATTCTAAGAGCTGCATTTTTCTTCTCCTCCAAATATTTATTGTAACTATAAGACCCTATTCTGATCCAAAGCCTCAATTGTGAAAGCATGAGGGTGAGAAAGGAAAAAAGAAAGAAGGCACAAATCTTCAGAAATTCCCCACTCACAGTGAATGCTGACACCCTTATTATGGCTCCAGATTTCTTCTTGACCTGTCTTTCTCCTAGTCTCTGACTTTATCTTCTTATTCTCCATATTTCTCATTTAGTTCCAATGTCACTGCCTTCCATTATCCCTTAAGCATATCAAACATGCTCCCACTTGCTATTCCTTTCTCCTGGAGCAATCTCTCTGCAGATAACCACTTGGTTGTCCCTCCTTTCCTTCAGTCCCTGCTAAAACCTCACCTTATTAGAAAAGCCGATTGCTACCACCCTCTAAGAAACAGCAATCACCCCTTACCTATTGCCCTTCTTTTTCCCCTTAACCTACTTTATTTTTCTTTCATATTATTATACTAACTGAAAGACTATAAATTTACTCATTTGTTTACTGTCTTTCTTTCCCCTAATCATATGTAAGCCCTCTGAGTTTGTTTAGTTTATTCACTCCTATATTACCTGTGCCCGGTAATAATGAACCAGGTGTCAATGTCACCCATGAACTTTTTCTCAGCAATGAGCACATAAGAAATGCTCATCATGATGGCTATCACAGGTGCTCAATAAATATGCTAATCAGAAGAAGTTCTACCCCTATCCTACCTGATGTTAGGGGCCTGCCATATCTGCTTTTGTAGCCCCTTGTACATACTGCATCCCTTCGTCACGTCATATGGAAATCTGGCGTTGGTCCATTCTGCCCTCTTCTCCTTCTCCATATGTGAACTTTCCTCACAGGGATTGTACCCTCTAGCTCTGTAGCCATTGCCCACCCATGCTGGCAAATGCTGGATAACCAGTATATATTTGCTGAAACAATTGGTAAATGAACACAGAGAAAAACAGAAAAATGGCCAAAACCCCCAGAAAGACAGAAGAGAGAAAATGAAATTAAATAAAGCCATAGTATAATCAAGTCCTGGAATAAATAAGGTTGACTATTCTTTTGAAGCCACTGGCACTCATAGGGTAGGCCTATGATTATACATTGTGTATATCTGAAACCCTTCTACATTTATTTTCAGCTGTCTCCAAGTAATCTCAAGCAAAACCAGAAGTGAAGAAAAAGTAGAGATGAGGACTGGCATAGAAGGTAATTTACTATCTAGCTATGGCTCTAGTTAGATTCATCAGGGAACTCTGTGACTATTGTCCTTATACCTTACAGTGAGGAGCATAGTTTCAAAATGCTTGTTAGGATATTTAAAAACTATACCTTATATCCTTGATAGAAATAACCAAAAGTAGAAGAGGGCTACTTCTGTTAGCAATTACAGCAGTTTGCAATGAAGAAAGACTTCCTTCTCACAATTCTAAGAGAGGAGACAGTCTCAAGATAGAAAATGTCTACAAATAAATAACAGTAAACTCCGCAAGAGGCCATCAAACTTAACCTAACTGAAGCCAATTATTTTTTCTGTAATTATACATGGGCCTCTTTTTCCCCAAGGGAATCATGGCTCTGTTTGGAATTTCCTGTTAGGAATTTTTTAAAGTAAGGTTTTACTTCTAGCATCTAGAACAAAACAAGACAAGAGCTTATGTATTATCACGAATAATATTTGTTTCTTCCATAATAATTTATTTATTTCCTGTTGGGTTCAGCTCTGAAATGTCAGAATGTTATGTGGCAAGTTAAGAAGATGATTCAAGCCATACAAATGAGAAGTATGCTTTATTCCTAGTGCCAATGTCTAAAAGAAAGCAAAGTAATTTAAATCAGTAAAAACTTTTAATTCTAAAGAAGTAGACAGAACTTGAAACCTCTTCATTAGCTCTCTTACTAATAGTAGTTACATTTAAAAAAAAATTGGTATCAGGGATGGTCACTGCTATATCTCTCGTGCCTACAATGATGCCTGGCTCATCCTGTATGCCTGATGAATATCATGTATTATCTAACATAATCTTTATAACAATCCTGTTCATGAAGATTATGGGACATAATGTGTGTTATTCATACATATAGTCTCTGTGAGTGAGCATTATTTTCTCTTAGAAGTGATGATAAAGGTTTTTTTTAACTTAGTTTACAAAGCGAGTAAGGCAGAGAACAAGATTTGAAGACAAGTCTTTGTTTTTCAAATGTCTCCGCCCTTGGCCAAGCTGCAAAAATGCCTTAAGTAGGTGATTTTGATTTCTGTTAACTGTCTATGAAAAGTATCATGTTAACTCTGTACTGAAGTAATCTATTTAAAGGCAATTTTTATAATCCTCATGTGTCTTTACTCTTACAGATACAAAGGATAATGTTTCCTTGTATAAGCCATACTTCGAATTATCTCACACTTAATAATTCAACTTGGTTTCCACAGTGAAGTGGCAGGTTCACTGACTATTAAACTTCTCCTATTAACAGGTCCTACACCCCATCCTCCATTCTTTGAGCACCTTATCCTCCCTCCATTTTCTGCTCATTCTTTGAGAAGAGAGTGTGGCAGTCCTCTCACAGAACAGTTATCTCTGTTTCTGGGCAGACCCAGAGCTATTTCTGGCTGGAAAACACCCACATAATGAATGCACCATACCTGCTCCCAGGACTGGGCTTGCAAGAGGTGGCCTTTCAGTTGCATTATAGTTCAGGTCCTAGGCACAGTGCTTGTACCCCAGTGAGTTTGCTGGTAAAGTGATCATTGCCCTGTTCCACCCCTACCTTGTAGACATCCAGCTCTCCACACTGCTGGTCGAAGCGAGTGTAGAGTGCATTGAGCATGGTGATGACCTGCAGTGGTGAGCACTGGGAGCAGATGGCAGTGAACCCAACGATGTCTGAAAAGAGCATGGTGACATTACTGAACTTCTTGGCTTGCACAACTTGCCCTTGCCACAGCTGCTGAGCAACCTCACAGGGAAATATGGAGCACAGAAGATCTACTGTCTTTTTCTTCTCCTCCTCCAGGGCTTGGTGGGCTTGCTCAAGAGTGGCCTTCAGCTTCCCTAGCCTCTTCTTCAGGCCATCTTGAGCTCGGGCTTGCTCCCCTATCAAGACCACATCTCTCAGTGCATTGTGAATTGGGATGTCTGAGAGGTAGAGCCCTCGTCCTGTAAAATCTTCTAATCTGTCCACACAGGGTGACCCCAAAAACAAGATTGCACTGGATTCAACAATGTAGATCATTTGGCCTTTGAGGTCCATAACCTATGAAGGAAAGGAGAACCAAGTGTGGTTTATTCAAGTTTCCAAAATCTTTCTGAGACAAAAGAAGGGGAAGTAGATACAGTAATAATCCCTTTGTGTTTAAACCTGCTGAAGAGGAACAGTTCGCTTTCTTATAGTTCCAATTTGCTATGAGTTCTAAAATGCATGCAGACGTTTGAAGAGTATATTGGAGTATACTCTACACAGAAATCAAGATTTACAGTGAACAATGCAAAACGCTGTTGCTTCGATGCTTTCTCACTAAGCAGCGTGCTGAGGCTTTTGCCACGATATTCTTGTTAATAGTCTCACTTGGTTAACCTGAAGTTCTATTTTTTGTATAATATGGTACTTACGAAAATGTATTCTTCCTTCCTTTCTTCCTTCTTCCCTCCCTCCCTCTTACTTTTTTCTTTGTTCTATTTTTTTTTTGTTTCCTTCTCGTTTAGCATGTTTCTCTTCTCTTCCCCACTTCTCCCGTAGTACTTGCTCCATCAGCAGGTATGGAAGTTAAAAAGCCTCCAAAGGTAAGATTTGTATCCGAATTTTTTTTTCTGTCATGAGTAGCTCCCCAGAACTACCTTTTGGAAGTCATTATTTTTCCAGAGACTTCAGCATGAGGTATCTGAATCTTATAGGAGAGGCTACTTCCCCATTTCAACTTTGCCTCCAGAACATAAGGAACCCTGCCCTCCACCACACAAATAAAAGAGTAAACCATACAGTAGAAAGGACTGTACCAAGGAGGATGTGAGAGAGAGGGGGCTTCAAGTGATCATCCTGAACCACAAGAAGGTTTACTTGAGGACGTGTGGACAAAGATGTGCATGTGTGTTCTTGCAGCTAAAAGCCAAAAGCAACCCAAATATCCTTCAATAGGGTACTAGTTAAATAAAGTAGAGCTTGGGAGACCAAGGTGAGCGGATCACCTGAGGTCAGGAGTTCAAGACCAGCCTGACCAACATGGCGAAACTCCATCTGTACTAAAAAATACAAAAATTAGCCGGGTGTGGTGGCACATGCCTGTAATCCCAGATACTCAGGAGGCTGAGGCAGGGAGAATTGTTTGAACCCTGGAGTTGGAGGTGGCAGTGAGCTGAGAACACGCCACTGCACTCCAGCCTGGGCGACAGAGCAAGACTCCATCTAAATAAATGAATAAATAAATAAAGTAGAACACAACCATATAATGGGACACCAGTAAGACTCCAAGGAAGCCAAATAGACCTATATCTAATGACATGGGAGGATGCACAAAATATATTGTTTTGTGATAAAAGAAGTTGTAAAATAGCATTTTTTTCTTTTAAACAAAAACGTGTATAATTAGTTTTTCATTTTTTTGCTACAATAAACACCTTTCAATATTACTCATTTTTAAACATCTCAATATATTATTTTATGACAGAAAATAAAAATAAAGCTATTTTCCTGTTGGGGAAAAAATACTGCTTCTGCTAAAGTTATACATGTGTGAAATCTCTCTCTTAGCTTTGCTTGTATTATCAACTATGAGTTAGCAAACTTTCTTTCCTGAGACTAAATAATTACCAAAGTTCTCTACCATGAGATGACAGATTTTTTTTTTTTTTGAGACGGAGTCTCACTGTGTCGCCCAGGCTGGAGTGCAGTGGCCGGATCTCAGCTCACTGCAAGCTCCGCCTCCC
>NW_012118487.1:32126445-32131213 GCF_000951035.1 Colobus angolensis palliatus
GTATGGTCTCGATCTCCTGACCTCGTGATCCGCCCGTCTCGGCCTCCCAAAGTGCTGGGATTACAGGCTTGAGCCACCGCGCCCGGCCGAGATGACAGATTTTAACCTCCACATTTGGTAACAATTAATCAAATAAATTATTTTTTATGTCTATTAAATGTTGAGTAAAAATCCATTTAGTTGCCTCCTACAAGAAACAAGTGACTTGTTTGTTGTAAAACAATACCTCTTATTATTCAACCTAAGTCAGCTAGATAATTGAAAACATATTTTTATAAAAACGTTTATCAAATTTCATTATAAAACATTCCATAAAGATATTAAAAGGCGGACTGCATTCAATAAATTTTTTTGGAATAATGAATTGAGTAAGCAAACAAATGCAGAAAGAATTTTGTTTAAGTTTATTACAGCTTTGCAATTCTTTTGCCATTGTTTTAAATATGTTTTATCAAAACATTTGAAGTGATGCATATATCTTTACGCTTTTGTTTCTTGCTCTTAAATATGAAATAGCTTTCATATTCCAGATAATATTACGTTTTCCTTACCCTTGAAGATTTCTTCACCGAGTTGTCCCATCTCCTCACCCGTACAACAAACTGCATATTCAACATAGTCATGATCCCGCTAAACGTCTGGTTGATTTTTGGAGTCAGAATTTCAAAGTATTCTTCAAAATTAGGCTTTCCTTGAAAGTCTCTCCTGTTCATCAGCCTTCTGATGCCATTGCCAAATTGCAGAATTGTCATATCTTTGTCAAACATGAAATGGAATGGAAATGTCTTGCAGAAGAGCGATGTGGGAATCACCAGCGAGGACTGGGGTTTGCTGGGGGACAGGGATGGCCTGGTGCTTTTCACGTGAACGGAGTACAACAAATAGGGCTGATTCACAAACTCGCTGCAATCATTATGGAAGCAGGGAGGCATTAACGACACTTCCACTTCGGTTTCATATAATACGTGAGCAGCTGCCTTTATGATGCCAGGAAGAATCAGGGAGGTGGTTCTCTTAGGGAAGAAGTAGTAAACATGTAGAAAATCATCCTCCTTATCCAGGCATAGAATTGAGGCGTCCTCAAGTCTGCCCCTTTTTCCTGCTTCTTGGCAATGGCTGCTCTGTTTCAGAAGGGTACTGAAGCTGTTTAAAAAATCTTTGAGAGTGCCTCCAACCACCCCAAGGATGTTTTCATCTTCCTCGTAACATATTTTAAAAAGCTCTTCACCAAGAGATTCTTTGATAACCTCCACTGGAACTCCTGAAATCACATAATACATGTTCTGCCATATCAAATACGCCACTTTGGTAAAGCTGTGCCATTATTCCTATTTTCAACTAGTGCTATTTGCTGATTAAAATGAAACCCCTATATCCAAATTATCTACCTAGGTTAGCTTCTAAAATTCTAGTAACTGAAGAAATATCCCAAATTAATTCATTGAAAAAGAATAATCACTTGAATATAATACACAAATTTTTATCTCTCTGAAACCTAACTATAAAAGATCAATTTGAATTCCAGTATTAAGTACATTTTGGCAAAATTCCTCCAATCTTTCTGTTAAAAACAAAAGCAATCCATCCTCATGAAGAGGGTCTTCCTCTCTCAGGGTTTCCAGCAGCGAAAGGGTCAGACACTGAAGTTAATTTAAAATCACTGGTCATGAAACTCAATTTTGTCTAGAAATGATTACAAAGCATTTTTTTTCCTGAGTAAAATAGCATTCTTGTTTTTTAGTGTTAGTAGAAAGAGTGTCTGCTTGGAATATGTAATTTACTTTCTATAGCATTTTCATGAGTGCTATGAAGTTAGAAATAAGCCTCTGTATGTCTGTGTCTTTTTACAATGTTAGGCTTTTATTAATATTACTTTTTATCATAAAAGCCATGAGATCCATGAAGTTTTTAAGGAGGCAATTTTTTTTTTTTTTTTGAGACAGAGTCTTGCTGTGTTGCCCAGGCTGGAGTGTAGTGGTGCGATCTCAGCTCACTGCAACCTCTGCCTCCCAGGTTTAGGTGATTCTCATGCCTCAGCTTCCAGAGTAGCTGGGACTACAGGTGCACACGACCATGCCTGGCTAATTTTTGTATTTTTAGTAGAGACGGGTTTTTGCCATGTTGGTCAGATTGGTCTCGAACTCCTGACCTCAGGTGATCTGCCCACCTCGGCCTCCTAAACTGTGGGGATTACAGGCGTCAACCACCATGCCTTGCCAAGCGGCAATTTTTTGGGGACTTTTTGTTTACTCATTTCTTAGAGCTACAGGCACACAGGCTCAAGTCACTCCACAAGTCAGTTAGTATTTTAAGTGATACATAATAGTATGCTTAATTAATATAGAAAATAGAAATGTTATAGGTTAAATATTTTGTAACAAAGTAACATTTAACATAGAAAGAAAAAAGAGATAGGAGAAAGAATTAACAAACGAGGGTGGGTATAGTGAAGAAGACAAAAGGAGTCTTGGTTTCAGTCAGGCCATCTGTTGGTCTTATAAGAAAGACTCTGAGGTGGCAGAGCCTTCGGTGGCAGATGTCAAGTTTTTATCATGAGTGAATGTAAGAAGGTGTCAGTTAGGATGACCGTTTTGAGTTGTTGAAGGTTTAATTTTTTATAGTTGCAGAGTCCTCTGGTGAGAACTGATAGTGAAAAAGTGTGTTTTTATCTGGTTGTATGTAGTTTTCACTATTTAAAATTTGTTTATTAAATAAAACATGTTATTTTTGTTGGCAAAATGCCCTAGGAAATACAAAATGGAGTCTTTTTTAAAGATGGAGTTAGTTATGTCAAGGGTGTTCTGTACGATCTTCCCTTTCTATAATCTCCTTTAATCTTTACACTCTGAGTACCACATTTTTTCTTATCTGTAGTGTGGGAAAAAGAATAGAGCCCTCTTCATAGCACTGTTGTGAAGTGTGGGGCTTGTGTTCAGAATAGGAGGGGCTCGATATAAGTTAGTCATTATTATTATTATCATTATTATTATTATCAATATCATACTTTTAGAAAGACGCAACCTCATGGTTCATGTACTGAAACTTTGGAAAGGACAGCAAGACAAAGTCACACATCTGATTTTTCTCTCAAACTAATGATTAATGTGAGAACACTGTTAACTTTTTTCCCATGACTGCTCCTAACCTTTAAAAGCATTCTTTATTTTACTTTGTTGAGTAGAATTTTTCATGCATAAATGAAGAACACTTAGTTAGATTCAAGATCAAAGCCTGTGAATGTCTGTGAGTCAGCTTCCCATCTAGCCTTATCTACTCTTCAGCAAGTAAACATAAACAGAGAAAATGTTTTAGGTCCAACAAAAACATATAGTATCAAAAATTGTTACTCTTTACATTAACAGAATACATAATATTGAACACTTCATACTGGGAGTCACCAACAAATAAATATGAATATTTCTAGAGAAAATGTGGGTTCTACAGGTATATGGCATACTTTCTAATTACATAAACAATTCTATTACCTGCTGCAACTGCTTGCTCTGCAATTATTTTTTCAAAGTCTTCTCTTTCCAAAGATTTCCTGGAAATATTTCAATATTTTAAGTTATAAACTCATAAATACATGCTAAAACTTCAGATTATAATATACAGAAATAATGATAGAAAATAGTTTAAATTAGGCCGGGCACGGTGGCTCATGCCTGTAATCCCAGCACTTTGGGAGGCCGAGTTAGGTGGATCACCAGGTCAGGAGTTCAAGACCAGCCTGGCCAACATGGTGAAACCCCGTCTCTGCTAAAAATACAAAAATTAGCTGGGCATGGTGGCGTGTGACTGTAATCCCAGTTACTTGGGAGGCTGAGGCAGGAGAATTGCTTGAACCAGGACCCAGGAGGGAGAGGTAGCAGTGAGCCGAGATCAGCCAGCCACTGCACTCCAGCCTGGGCAACACAGAGAGACTGTCTCCAAAAAAAAAAAAAAAGAAAAGAAAATAGTTTAAATTCCCTTGTCTGTAGAAGCAAATCTTGACTATCAATTTTACAGGAAAGCAGCAACGACATGTACCATCCAGAACAATGTTGGAAAACCCCAAAATATACATGATAGAATGTTTTGTTATTCTTCATCATAGGAAATATTTATCTTTTAAGTGAACTTTACATACACTAATACAGACAGTCTCAGACTTAGCTTTTTTTTTTTTTTTTTTACCTTTATATAGGTGCAAAAGCTGTAAGTATTCAGTGGAAACTGTACTTCAAAGTTTGAATTTTGATTTTCTCCCAGGCTACAGGTATGGAGTATAATGCTCTCATGTGATGCTGGGCAGTGGCAGTGAACCCAGCTCTCATGTGGCCATGAAATTTTGAGGGTAAACAACCGGTACTCTACAGTGCACTGTGTTACCAGATGATTTTGCTCAACTGTATGCTACTTTAAGTTACTGAGCATGTGTAAGGTAGGCAAGGCTAAGCTATTCAGTAGGTTAAGCATGTTAAATGCATTTTCGACTTAGGGCGTTTTCAAGTTATGATGGTTTTATCTGGATGTAGCTCCACTGTAAGTCAAGGAGCCTCTATACTAAAGAGAACCTTCCCTGGCTAGCAACCTCAAATGTGAAGTGGCCAAGAAGAGGATGGTAATTCTGATAACCAAGAAAAACCTACATACAGATAGAATTCACTTTTAAGTAACATTATAAATTTTCCTAAAGCAAATATATAGAATCTTTTGCTTCTTAGTTTAAGGCTCTATTTATCTCTCAGATATCATTATATTAAACTTTTATCCTTGATTTTGTGTA
>NW_012118487.1:32132028-32156013 GCF_000951035.1 Colobus angolensis palliatus
AAAAAAAAAAAAAAACAGAGGAGGGGGGCAGCTCTTGTACTTCATTCAAGGGCAGTTTATTGGTCGATATATTGGACTTATTGTCTGTCAATTCATAGAAGAGAATAAGCAGCACAAAAAAGAGTTAAGGGGTGTTCAGCAGTTGGCAAACTGACAGCAATAAAAACGGCAGTGACTTACCAACAAGAAAGTGAAGTAAAAAAGCATAAACAAGAGGATACCCCAAAACTAAAAAAAGCACAGACGAGCCACTTAACATATCAGCAGGCAGGCTTATGAGCAAAAATCTTCTTTCAACAACTGAATAGTTCTCATCAAGACACTTTAAAAGTATAATCAGATTTCTTTTTTTTTTTTTTAAGGAAATCAGAGAATTGGTAAACAAAAATTTCAAAATTTCTAAAAATAATTATTGTTTGCTTAAGTTTTGAGATTATTTTAAGAGATATACTGCTGGAAACACATCACAACTGAGTATTGCAAGAAACTGTAAGAACAATTCAGAACACAAAGCCCTGAGAATAAATTTTGAGTTAACTGGCTGCCAAGGACTTAAGCAGACAGACACAGTAGCACAGTGAGAGACTTGAGGCTATCTTATCAGCTTGACTGGGAATTAAGGTCAGAGGCATTCTGGAATGCTTTTCATATTACTCGTGTAAACAAAGCTTCTGTCAGACACATAGATTCACACTCTCTCCTTCTGGACCTGTCCATGACCCCTTCTTGGCTTGGTCCTGCTGCCTGCAGTCTGGGACCAGCTAGTCAGCAAGGAGAATCAAGCACATATGATCCACAGAGCAGATGATCACTCATGGGTAGGAGACAGATGAATGAATTGTTAAAACATTCCTGACAATAGTACTGTTTTGTAAAACTTCAATGTTCAGTTCTGCAAATTTGAACACCAGTATTTATTCAATTATTTATAAACTAAATCATCCTTGAAATTTCAGGGAATCAAAAACAGGGCCTATTACTTTTTGTTGTTGTTGTTTGTTTGTTTTTTTGAGAGGGAGTCTCGCTCCATCGCCCAGGCTGGAGTGCAGTGGCGCAATCTCGGCTCACCGCAACCTCCGTCTCCCGGGTTCCGGCGATTCTCCTGTCTCAGTCTCCCAAATAGCTGGGATTACAGGCATCTGCCACCATGCCTGGCTAATTTTTGTGTTTTTAGTAGAGACAGGGTTTTGCCATGCTGGCCAGTCTGGTCTCGAACTCCTGACCGCAGGTGATCCATCCACCTTGACCTCCCAAAGGGCTGGGATTACAGGTGTGAGCCACTGTGCCTGGCCCCTGTTACATTTTCTGTCAGCAGTAAATGTGCTAAATTGTATTTGATTCACTAAATACATCAGATTTTAAAAATGTAACTTTAGTGATGAGGTGCAGAAGCACATGCCTGTAATCCTAGCGGTTTTGGAGGCCAACGTGGGTGAATGCTTGAGCTCATGAGTTTGAGACCAGTCTGAGCAACATGGTGAAATCTCGTCTCTACAAGAAAAAAAAAAAAAATTGGCTGGGCATGGTGGCATATGCCTGTAGTCCCAGCTACTCGAGATGTTGATGTGGGAAAATGGCTTGAGCCAGGGAGGCAGAGGTTGTAGTGAGCCAAGATCACACCACTGCCCTCCAGCCTGGGTGACAGAGCAAGACCCTGTCTCAAAAAAATAAAAATAAAATTTAAAAGAGTAATTTTAGGCCCATGCCTGTAATCTCAGCTTTTTGGGAGGCTGAGGTAGAAGGATGACTTGAGCCCAGGATTTCTGGGCAGCAGTGAGCTATGATCACACCACTGCATTCAGCCTGGATGATAGAATGAGACCCTGTTTCTAAAAAAAAAAAAAAAAAAAAAGTACCTTTATATTAAACCTCTTCAGAAACCCTTTAAAAGAATACTAGAAGAAAAGTATAAACAAAACTGATGTTCTGCAGTGCAACCAAACTAGCTAGGAGAATACAGAAACACTTCCCTAAGGATTAATAAATAGCTGCTACCCCCAGAACCCTGAGTCTCCTTCCTCTTAAGCCCTTGATCCTTCTACCTCCTCCTGATGCCGATACTAAAGTGTTAACATGTTGTTGAGGTGTGTGTTGGGGATGGGGTACCTGCTGGGACCCTGCTCAAAACTTTGGCAGCATCCTTCAAGCAAGAAGACTGTTTGGCATCCATGACTTACCTGTTGTTAAATATTTTAGAAGTTACTGATTAGTATAAAAGAATCAGCCTTGCAGAAGCTTGTTAAAGCAGCAGTATATAACCACATGCTTAAAATAACGGGCTCTGAAAAACCCAGGCTTGAACCCCAGCTGTCTTTTTCTTAACCAGCTATAAAATTCTAAACAGTTCATATAAACCTCAGTTTAATCATTTATCAAATGTGAAAAATAGATGCACTTAATTTCAAATTAGTATCAGCGAAAGCGCTAAGTCCAGTTTCTGACATATCACAATGATTCAATAAAGGGTTGACATATTCAGTAAGTGCTGACCCTTAGCAGCAGTATTAGTCATTGAAACAAGAAGTTCACACAACTAAAGTGGTTTGACTTACCTGCTTTCTTTTATTTTGTGCTTTGCCAATGTTCTCTGAAGTGCAAGGTTCAGCCGTTCAAACTGAAAGTTCAAAATAAATATTTTAAACATTCCCTTAAATAATAATTTGTTTGAAATTATATATTTACAAATGCATCCTGAAGATTTATTTTAGAGAAGCAAAAACATTATACAATGGCTTGAATGATAAATGTTGTGAATTTTCACTTTGGAAACGGGAACTGATTTTCTATGTGTTTTTCAAACTGGAGAAGAAGCAATGTGCTGAGACTAATCTGAGACTGGATATGTATTGTGGCCCACAGGTTGAACTTTTGGTGGTGGTCTCACTGACAGCCATGGAATAGTTGAGCTGATTGTGAATCCAAACAGAAGATTTCAGTTTGGCAGTGTTAGGTCTTCTGCAATATAGGATTCCATGGGGATCGCTTCCTCTGAGTTAGGAAATCCCTCTGGATGGGCAACCAATACTTCAGTCTCAACATGGACCAAGCCAAGCAAATTTCTGTTCCCTTTATAACTCCACACTCAGCTGCCCCAGTGACTCTCTGCCCTTAACTACACATTCATATCATCTTCTTGTCTAGTGAACTCTGGAGTTATCTTTGTCTCTTTCTGTTTTGATCTCTTAAATCTAATCTGTCACCAAAGTTAGTTGATCATTTATTTGAAATGAGCTTTGGGTTTACCTTGGCTTATACTGATTTCCTTTCTTTGAACCAATAATCCTCATCAAATACTTATGGTTTTATTTTCTTTTATTGATTTCTGAGAATTTCATGAGTTTTCCTATTTTGCAAGACATTTGTATGTAAGCTTTTATATTTAATAAATACATGTTGAGTAGCTATTAATTTCTCTTAACAGCTGATTGTCTCTAATAAATAAGTGGAAAGCAGAGCATTGATAAACAGTGATGTCCATTTTTATGCATTCCATGTAAAAATCATACGTATCTATGTATGTACCTCCCTCTCTATATATATATGTGTGTATGTATAGATATATATAAAACCATATATTATATATATAGAACCATTGATTCTTTCTATAGTTTCCCCAGAGGAAAGTGAAACATTTTTTGCTGTTCCAAGTTGAGAAATTCCTTTTTCCCTAAGAACTATTTATATCTCTTGTAGAGTTTCCACCAGTCAATTGGGGTACTGGAGTAAACCAAAATAGAGCAAGGTTCTGTTTTAATGAAATGAGTTACAAAAAGGGCTTTTAGTTTTAAATATACCCATACAAAGCTTAGAAAGAAAATTTAAAAATGTATTGAAAGAAAGCACAATTGCTGAAAAACAATAAAGATAATTTACATTTACAATGTGGAACATTTTTTCAGACTATTCAGATACAGAGAGAAAGTATAACATCTGCCACAGATACACCCAGAGGGCAGATTCTGAGCAGGGCCTGGTGATCTATGTAAAGGCAAAGAGCAGTTGAGAAACATGTTCAAGAAAGAAACTATGGGCATATTTCCTAGACATCTTTCTAATCAAGGAAAAAGGAAGGTAACATTAAATTAGTGATGCTGTATGTAAGTAAATTAGCCAGGGTGCTTGAAATGTTTAAATATCTGAAGAACCATCTACTTAGTAGAGTAGAAAGTTACTCCAGTAACAGAGTATTAATGTGGATACAAATCCATGAAAGCATGAGTGGCTATGAATTCTTTCTTCCTGCAAAATGTATTCATATGAAAAAAGAAGTCTTTAATAAAATAAGGGTTGCTGCCTTTGTGCTTGAGCTCTCAGTTTTCCTTCATAGCATTTGCTCTCCACCTTTGTAAATTTTTCATAATCTGTCTCTTCCATTACAACAGAAGCTCCAAAAGGGCAGACAGTGTCTGTTTTGCTTACCCCTCTGTGTCCAAAACCTACAATAGTACCTATCCGTAGGAGATGTTCAATACATATTTATTGAATGAATGAATGATGTCCACCTGCCAGCTACTCAAAGTCTTGAAGGCTTAATCTATAAAATTTTATCTGTGAAGTGATAAAGCCAAATACAGAGGTGTTACTCTCTTAGCTAGTTTACAAACAAATTTAGGTTGTTTGCAATTTAAACTATTTCAATTATATTTGTGTGTGTGTGTGTGTGTATATATATATATATATATATATATATAGCTTCTTGGACCAGGAACTTTTTTTTTTGGATATAGAGTTTTGCTCTGTCATCCAGGCTGGAGTGCGGTTGTGATCACAGTTCACTACGGCCAAGAACTCCTGAGCTCTAGTGATCCTCTTGCCTCAGCCTCCCAAGTAGCTGGGACTATAGGTATGAGCCACCATGCTCACCCTGACCAGGAACATTTTATGGGCCAGGGAGAAAGAAAACCCAACCAATTCTGCACTGAAGAATGCTTTCTTCTTCTTCTTCAATGCTACTGGAGATACTCTACTCCTCTTTATGTCTCTGATTAAGCCAAGGGGGATACTCTTTTACCCTTTTAGTCAAAATCCTTATTTGTCTTTCATTTCCTTCCTACTGCCACTAGAAATGTCTTTTTCTGGTCTTTTCCTCCTAACGTATACACTATCATTGTAACAGGGGAGGAGAAATGATCCCCTTCCAATTGCTAGGGTTGGTGGAGCAAATGTATTTTTGGCTTTCCATTTTGAATCAAAACTTATTTTCCTAAAGAAAAAAGGAATAAAGTCTGTGCAAAGCATTACTAGCATACTTGACTGAAATTATGAGTGAATAGGCTTTTACGGAAATCTACATTCATCTTATACCATTACTCCTCTGGGAAAGTTTTGTAAATTCAAAGCAAAACCTGTAAGAGACAGAACTCACATGTTTTCCAGGCAGAATATTTATTGGTAGAGGCTGCTGTTGCATCGAGTTTCCTACCTTGGTGCTGTACTTCCTGTGATATATCCTGACCCTGAGATGACATGAGTCCACAATAAAATTATAAGCAGGATTCAACTATAAGTGAGATCTGTCAAACACAGCCAAACTCAGGGCCTCATGACATAAAATCAACCATTTCAAGATGCTCCAAACCCCAACAATTCTACATATTAATTTTTGGTTTCAGATTTTAGAACTAAATCCAATATTTCCTTCCAAATTCATTCCTTACAGTTCAATATATGTAAATATTGTGTAGCATCCTTTTGTAGATCTTTTAGTTGCCTATCACTAAATTGTCCTACTATTTGGGAAAGCCTTCATTTTGAATTTGGAGGAACAAGTCCTCTTATTTGTACAATCACCGGAATCTGAAGTATTGTAGATTGTGGACCTTCTGATTTACAGACGGGACACTTGTCCCCCAATGCAAATAGTTTGTAGTGCTCTCAAGTTTGTTTCTCTTGACTAAACAACTATCTTTTGGCTTTATAAATAATAGATCTGTTTAAAGTGTTTAAACAAGCGCTTTTGCCACAAATATACCATATATGAATACTTCAGGAATAACTGCTATTTGATGCAACATTGCTGTCAGTGATGTGAATTTTAATAAAATCTCATTGGTATGGTTTATGGATAAGTCACTATTTTCATTGGCTTTTTAATTTTTCTACAGTTTTTAATGTTTTTCTAGACCAAGGATATTTTAATTCATAAGATAAGTTGTAACAGTGTTTCTTTTTTTCTTCTTTCAACCTAATATTCTAGAACACATCTACAGACCTCATGATTCTCTTCAAATGCCCCTACTTTTGCTAGGTACTTGATTTGGGATCTTATCATTTATGTAAGCATATCCAATTCAATTGATTCAGTTCAGTAAGTGGTTTCTGATTTGCTGTGGCTGTGGTTCCATTAAAAGCTCCTTCAAGACAGTATGCCTGAAGGAGCTTACAGAATTATTGGGAAACAATACCCATGAAAAAAGAGCAAATAATATTATGTTATATTATATTAGGAAGAGCAATGGATCATGAATGAAATGCAGAGAGTTTTCCATTTCTCCAGTTATCTTTTGCTTTAAGCAAGAGATCTAAATTTATGTGCTTCCATTTCTTAAAATAGAAATGATAAGTTTGCATTAGATGATCAAGAAGACTTTTTAAAGCTCTAGTATTCCATTACTTGGGAACGACCTCTCACATGTTACATTTGCTAAGGATAATACATTTTTATACTTGCCCGTTTACTAATAAAAATATAACCAGGAAGTTGATTCTGATTATCTAAAACAAAAATTGTTATGTCAAATGCTATTTTAAGTATCTTCTTTTGGATTATTAATATAACTGAAACAAATAGTAGTCTAAGCATTAAATCTATAAACTTAACAGATAATCAGTAGAAAAAAAAATAAGAATTTATCAAAGATAAGTAGATGTTTGAAGTCATCTAGATTGAGTACTATACAGCTCAAATGTATTCAACACTGGAACATTTACTGCCATAAGGATAATGTCTCAGTTGGAGAGGAGTTTTAGTCACTAATGCCAAACGTACCTCTTCCATTTCCTATACTACAGTCAAATCTTAATGCTTTATTCTTATAAACTAATGAACAAACAACATAGACTACTAAATTTTAAATATATATACATACTTATATATATATATACAATTTTAATTTGGTATTGCATCCTAGTCTTTCAGTACATTTTCCTAGCAAAAAGAGAAGGGAAGTTTACAGCAGCCTGTATGGCTCTTCAGGATGGCTCTTCAGGATCAGGAGAAGGCACACCACCCAGAAACTTCTCCCTCAGCAGGAAAAGAAAGGAATGGAACGTGCACATCCATGGAAAATGTTTGAGAGGCTCTCAAAATCTCTAGCTGAGCCAACTGGTGAATGTCTTTTCCTGTCAAAACCAGTCTGAAAAGAAGCAAAGAGGTGACTACATACTCAAGTGTGCAGGCACCAATGCAAAACTACAAGGAACAGGAAAAATCGGGGAAATATGACACAACCAAATAAATAAATCTACAGTAACCGGCCCTAAATAAATGAAGAACAGTGAATTACCTGACAAAAAATTCAACATAATGAAATTTAGTGAGTTCTAAGAAAACACAGACCAACAACCAAATAAAATAAGAAAACTATACGTGAGTAAAATGTAAATATCAACAAAGAGATAACCACAAATATAGAACCAAGCAAAAATTCTGTAATGAAAGAATAACTAACTGAAAAAAACTCAATGGAAACCATCAACATCAGACTTAAGCAGAAGAATCAGCAAATTCAAGAGAGATCACCTGAAGTTATTCAGTCAGAAAGGCGAAAATAAAAATGAATGAAAAAGACTGAAGGAAGCCGGAACTTTTGAAGGCACCATCAAGTGAACCAGAATGTTTTTCAAAAAAGAGTCCAATATGTGTATGACTTCCACTGTAGAAATTCAAAATTTACTAAACAAAATAATAAAGTCAACATAGTAAGGACAGAATTCAGGGAAAACATAGAAGCTATCTAGCTTCCTCACCATCACCATCTGTTCATGTCTGTTCATTTCACTCTGTCCTTGGAAATGAGAGCACCGATTGTTTCTCAGAGTGTTCTACAAACCAACTCCCTGAGGAGGACTGTATCTCTTTTCCTAGCCAATGCTGGCTGTCTAGCAACTAGAGTGGGGTAAGAATAATTAAACATTTCCATTTCAAAGGTTATCTGCCAAAGTACTATTGTGTTAATATCATATCTGAAATAAACTCCCTCAACTTTCTGCTAAGTCCAATTTATCCATCCTTCAAACTGCAATTTCTTCTTTCTCAATCATTCCAGCCTGGACTGTTTACAGCAGTAATTAATTACTCTACCCTTTGAAAGCTGTGTAATTTTGGTCAAGTCACTGAACTTCCCTAGCACTTCCTGGGAGTAAAACAAGATTATCTGTGAAATTCCTTTCAGTTCTGAAAATCAGCCAGTCTGTGTTTCTTTGGTGCTTTGCACACAGTAGAGGGTTGGTATTGAGTCAATTAAAAATTTTCAATGTATTATGTTAGCCACTGTCTGATTGAGTCAATGTCCAGCCAAATTCATAGGTTAAGCAAATCTATATAAAACTATGAAGACTGACAGAGGGAGGAAGACATCATGAAGACCTTCAACTGCTCTTCTATTTATCCTACAGAGGGAGAGGAGCTTTCTCTACATGTCCCCTCTATTCCTAAGATATTTGACCTGTTTAGGTCTGTGTCCTGTTCCCAGAAGTTTCCTTAAAGGTGTATTGACAGAAGGTGCTCTAGATCTCAACATGACACTATGCTATGCAGCTTGCAGGGCTATATGAAGAGGTGTCAGAGCTAATAACACACAGGTGTAGGCAATCACAGGCTCATGACTCCGACCCAAGGGAGAAGGTCAAGACTGGTTGAGCAGAAACTTCAGAATCAGAGCAAACAGTCAAGAAAGATCTTCACAACTCTGAAAATTGGCAGGGGATGTATGATGCTCTTTAAAATTAGGAGAGAAAACCTCAGCAGAAAATACGCTATTCTTTGAAGAATTTAATTTTAAGATAATAGCTAACAACTACTGACTGCTTATGGTATGGCAAGAGCTATGGATGGTTTCACTTAAAACTCATTAAAACTCTAGAAGGTGGGTACTATTACTATTTCCACTTTATGGATAAGGAAACTGAGGTAAAGAGGCATTAAGCCTGTTGCCCAAAATCATACAGTTTGTCAGAGTGCAATGTTCTTTTGAAAAGAATTCAAGATCATAAACATTTTAAAACACAACTTAAGAACATAATTGCTTTAAAAGAATATTTTTATGTGTTTCAAGAAAATATTCTACATTTATTGTAGCCTTGAAAGTGAGAAAGGAAGTGTTTAAATTTTCCTTAGAAAAACATTCTACAATTTCAAAATCTAAAGAGCAAGCACTCACCTCTGGGAAAATCAGTTTGCAAATACTCTCTGCCAAAGTGTGAAGATAGACTCGGCTCCGACTCGTTTTTCTTTGAGGAAGACTTTCTTGTATGTTCTTCTCAGGAATGTCTTGACAGATGGGCACAGTTGCTTTGCAGCTCTCTGAGCTTCCTGCTGCCTCCTCTGCAGACTCATTAGGAACTTGACCTGGTGCCAGCAGGGAGAAAGGACACTCTCCTGTGATCTTGAGATCCTTGAGCTTCGTGCAGAACATGGTGTTGGTGTCTCTTACCCTGCTGTGATCTCCTCCTGATGAGCTGTAGTTCTTATATGAGACTGACAAACAGAAGCCACTATCAATTCAAGGACACTGGTAACTGGGATGTCTACAGGCAGCAAAAGGTCAGAACAGAAAGAGGAGTGACTTTATGCACTGATGAAAACAGAAAAAGACAGGTGAGAAAAAGCAATAGTCACATCATTTCAAGTTAAAAAAAAATTCTGCTGGAAATGCCAGTTATAAAATGAGCAGGACATTTGGCAAAGAACTTTACTTAATGTGTGTGAATTTCACTATATTAGCAAAATACTTGCTCTTACTATTTTAACATTTAAAATAAAATATATTTTTCCAAAATGTTCTTAGCATCAACTACTGATTTCCATTTTTTATACTCATCTGGACTCATCTGATCCAGTTTGATTTCACAAGAGTGGAACACCACGGTTTTATGACAAAAGCCACATCTAAGTCTATGTTTTATTAATGCTTGTACTAACTACATTCTCATTATGCTCTCCTTTCTGAAAAGTCAGAACAGTAAAAACCAATGGCTTCCAAAAATACCTAAGGGAAAATAATATGCATAATGATCCCCAAGTATATGTTTTCAGATTTGAAACACCAACTTAGAAAAAAAAAAAAGGTCAATGAAAAAAATGTTCAATGAAGATGATTACGGCAAAAGAAAATTTTTATCACTTTAAATAGTAAAGCAATTTAAAAATATTATCAAAATGGAAAAACATCAGAACTCCTGATCCCTAAGAACATACCATGGGATTTGCAGGAGTCTCTGGATCCAAATCTAGTCAGCACTGCAGTGAGTCAAAGACTACCCCACTTCACACTGAAATGATAAGCATTGTCATTCCGGCATATTTTCCCCTGTACTTTTGTTTTTGTTGATGTTGTGGTTGTAAATTATCTCACAATTCACAACCCATTTATCATTAGCTATTTGTTACTGGAACTGTCAAGGTGTGAATTCAGTTCATCAACAGTACTAATTATCTTGATTAACTGGGTCTGCCAGCTATTTCCTACTCTTGGGGAAGAAAAACAAAGAGTGGAAAAGAACCCATATTTGCTAATCCCCACATGTACTAAGTACTATCTGCCTCACACAGTGTTGGGAACTCTATGTTTATAATTAATCCTCACAGCAACCATGTAACACAGGTATTATTATCCCCAGTGGGTGAGAAGCTCAAAATTTCAGGTACTTTTTTCTCATTTGAAATGCTAGAGAATGACTGAACTAGGATTCAAATGCAGATTCAGCTGACTCTGGAGCCTGTGTTTTCTATAACTCCAAACTAATATAACTAAGTTAGAGCAGTTTCTATCATAATTAGGCTTAGTTTATCAACTAAGAATAGATTTTTATCTTGAAAATATGGTTTACAAATTTATATTAAAATTCAATGAGGAACGTAATTCTTCTGCTCATTGCCTGGTGGTATCTGAAACATCCAAGATACAGCCTTATATTTGAATCTTTAGAGTTGGAGTTCAAATAGTTTTTTTTTTTAATTTACTACGCTCCTCAATGCCCTTAATATGTTCCCAGTATGTATAAGCAACAGCCTGTAAATTGTCACATGTAAGTCATCTAATAAGTTTAGAACAATGAACAACTCATTTTCTGAACTGGGACAAATAAGGAAGCTAAATTCAGTATCTGATCCCCATGGGATGTCATGGGACATTAGGTGTAGAGGAAGATTATCGATGCTGGCAGGCCAGAAGAAGCTGCCAGGGCTCTGTTACCTAAAGTTATGACCAAAATCTACGTGCATATATAATTTATGAATCTTCAAGAAGGGACAAAAGAAAATCTTATGCATTTGTGAGTAGAAAATTTATTCTGCCAGCATAGAATGGAAGTCGTCTATCTCAGTAGACTACTGAAGTGGTCCAAAGGTAATATGGCTATAGGGGGAATGATTACTTAGCTTCTACAAAACCTAAAAATCTAATAATTTTACCCACATTTGTTTTGGGACTTAATGTAATAAATATTTGTTTCTTAGTCTTTACTACATCTCAACATAATTCTATTATTGTTTAATAACTTCTCCTCTGATTTAAGCTTCAAATCCGTGATCAGCTTTAAGCTTTAAAAGTGCTTTAACCTTTTCTGTAAAGGTCCCGAGAATAGATAATGTCAGTTTTGCAGGTTACATGGTTTTTATTGCAACTATCCAACCCTACCATTGCAGTGTGAAGTCAGCCAGAGATGATGTACAAATGAATGGGTACAGATGTGTTCCAATACAACCTTGTTTGTAAAAGCAGACTGTGAACGTAGCCAGTAGTTTGCTGACCCCTGGTTGTAGAAAGCTGAGTATATTAACTAAAGCATTTTAATTAAAATATAATTCTGACTATAGGAGCAAAGTTATTTCCTCATCTCCTCTAGTCACTCCTCTCCAAAAATACAGCCTACGCAGGTCCAGTTTTGATTGGGGTGGGGGAACTTGGAGAGTTTTTTTCATTATTATTTGTAGAGAAAAGGTCTCACTATATTGCCCAGGCTGGTCTCTTAACTCCTGGGCTCAAGCAATCCTCCTGCCCTGGCTTCACAAAGTGCTGGAATTACAGGCATGAGCCACTGTGCCTGTCTGGGATCCAGTTTTTAAACAACCTCAAAGTAATCGAAGAGAGTGTAATAGATAATATTAAACATCTATTTATACAAATAATAGTAACATTATTTTATATTAATTTTCAGGGAAAATAGCTGTATTATCTGAATGCCACTATTTCAGTTATATCAATATCTAACTACAATAACTAGCAGAAAAGGGTACACAAAAACAAAAGGAACACAATAAGAAATGGAAGAGTATAGGTTAGGTCTGAGGATGGCAGAGAATTATTACTAAAATAAGTTATTTTGGTATACATTAGAATTTTAGTATTGGACTTACAAGTTTGCCATAATATAGTTTATAATAGATCTTTCCATTAAACTTCACTCTCTCATTCACATTGGATTTCAATGTTGGCACCCAAGCCCAATATTTTAATTCTTATCTTCCTACTGAATCCAGCTGCAGCAGAATACATTTGACCAGTCAACTTTCCTGGAAATAATTTCTTTTCCTGTACTGCACAGTACTATAATTTCCAGGAAATATGCCGAACAGTGTTTTTTATTAAAGCAAACACAGCCAACGGGAAACAAGTTGTGCTTACTTTAAGACAGTTAAGTATTTAGTCTCGTTAAATTACATATGTATAAACAAACTAATTAGCATTCTTCATCTGCTCAACTGATGAAATTACACTATGAAGCAGATGCATACAGTATTGATACCTTGGAAACCTGTTTGTCTTGCTTTTGCCTGCCAGGAATACAGAATATTCCTGGCAGGCAAAAGATTGTTCCTCAACTAAACTGGTGATGATTTTTATGGGTAACATTAGCAGTAACTTCAGAAATGGTTTGGTCAGTTGAATTCAGTATCTAGTTGGTTGTAGAAATGGTAATAATATGGTAAGGGAAAAAAAAAATTAAAATAGTAAATTTGGCGACAGGCCTTGGCAAGAAGTGGAATAATATGTTCTCAACTTGAAGAGGCACTTCTCATTCCAAAAGTTGATGATTAAACAGCCTCCGAATAAACTGAATGCTCTCTCTCTCTTTTTACTAGTGAGTGATTAACTTTGCCGTGGTGAGAATAACGACCCAGCTACTGGCCTAGTATTAATAACAGGGACAGATTATTGTTCAAGCAAGGCAATCCTCAATCATTTAAACCCTAGAATTTAAAATTTAATTAAGCATGAACTTTTTTTCTTTTCTTTTCTTTTTGAGACAGATTCTCACTCTGTCGCCCAGCCTGGAGTGCAGTGGCACGATCTTGCATCACTGAAACCTCCGCCTTACGGGTTCAAGTAATTCTCCTGTCTCAGCCTCTCAAGTAGCTGGGATTACAAGTGGCAGCCACCATTCCTGGCTAATTTTTGTATTTTTAGTAGAGATGGGTTTTTGCCATGTTGGCCAGGCTGGTCTCGAACTCCTGACCTCAGGTGATCCACCTGCCTCAGCCTCCCAAAGCACTGGGATTACAGACGTGAGCCACCGCATCCATCCTAGAATTTAATTAAGCATGAACATCTTGTTTACTACATGAAACAAGGTCATGTAGACCTAAGGAAAACGCCCCTTTCCACACGCTCTGATACTGATATACTTTTCTCCAAAAGCAGGTCTTAAGGAGCAGATGAAAAGTTAGAAAAAGACACTTTTCCAAAGAAGGCATACATGTGACCAACAATCACATGAAAAGAAGCGCAACATCACTGCTCATTACAGAAATGCAAAGCAAAACCACAATGAGACACCACCTCACACCAGTCAGAATGGCTATTCTTACAAAGTCAAAAAATAACACATGCTGAGCAGGTTGTGGAGAAAAAAGGAATGCTTGTTCATCTACACTCTTCATGGGAGTGTAAATTACTTCAGCCGTTGTGGAAGAGAGCGTGGCAATTCCTCAAAGACCTAAAGACAGAAATACCATTTGACCCAGCAATCCTACTACTGGGTATATACGCAAAAGAATATAAATCATTCTATTATAAAGACACAGGCACACGTATATTTGTTGGAACACAATTCACAAGAGTAAAACATGGAATCAACCTAATTGCCCATCAATGATAAACTGATAAACTGATGATAAAGAAAGTGTGGTACATACACACCACGGAACTCTATGCAGTCATGTAAAAGAATGAGATCATGTCCTTTGCAGGGCGATGGATGGAGCTGGAGGCCATTATCCTGAGCAAATTAACACGGGAACAGAAAACCAAACACCCCATGTTCTCACTTGTAAGTGGGAGCTAAACAATGAGAACACATGGACACATAGAGGGGAACAACACTCACTGGGGCCTTTTGGAGCATAAAGGGTGAAAGGAGGGAGAGGATCAAGAATAATAACTAATGGGTACTAGGCTTAGAATCTGGGTGATGAGATAATCTGTGCAACAAACTCCCATGACACAAGTTTACTTATGTAACAAACTGCACTTGTACCCCCTAAACTTAAAAGTTAAAATAAATAAATAATAAAATAAATAAAGTATCAAAAAAAGTTAGAGGGAAGAGGCAAGCCTAAACATTATGTATCCATCACAAAAGCGATTAGCTGTATCAAATGTCTACCATTGGACCTGGGACCTGGACATGCCAATATCTGTGATAAAAAAGATATGAGCTTTTTAAGTTTAAATTTTAAAGTCCAGATTTTTAAGAGTTGCCAAAAGGAGGAGAAAACTTAAAAAGAAAATTACCTTAGTAAGGATAAAGTTTGTATACTTCAGTACAAATTATGGCAACTATTTTCATATATAAGGAAAAAGGCTTAATTTTCAGGTAGACTAAAAACTTATAAGGTTTTCCTTTCTCAAAAATTGAAAAATATTACATAAAATCCGATAAATCTGTCTTTTAAAATAGATTTATTTTCACTTTGTAGTAGAAAATGTTTATAGAACTTTCCCTGTGATGTATCAGGAAAGCAGGACAAAGTAGTAGAAAAATGGATGAGTATGTCTAATTCTCTCCACCACAAAGTTAAAAAGAGGCAAACAATCTCAGACTCCTCTCTAGCACTACCATTCTCTTTATTGTTACTCTTTTTGAAAGTTTCGCTTTATGGGCTGTGTTCATTTCCTTACATCATATTTATTCTTAAGTTTAAAACTATCTGGCTTTTGCTTTAGTATGTTACTGATATCTCTTTATTAAATTTGATGATGCCTAAAAGTCAAAGCTCAAGACTTTTTTTGGCTTTTAACATAAATTCTCCATTCATCTGCATTTTCTTTTTAATAATTTCGATTCCAATAGATTCTTTGGTATCACTGGATTGTCTTCTACATCATATTCATGCATTCATGCACTTGCTCGTTTTTCCTCCTATTCAACAAATATTTATGGATGTCCTGCTCTGTGCCAGGCATTCTTCTAGACCCAAGGGCAAAGCAATGTGCAAAGAACACCCCTTGCTCTCAAGGAACTTATAATCCAGGAGGAAAACTATTTCTGATATATCAGTTCCAAGCATGGCCTGTGCTGCAAAAAGGGGAGGGATATAGTGCTCTGGGAATATAAATCAGAGATCTGAACCTAATCCTCTCAGAAACATCTGAGCTGGGCCAGGCCAAGAGAGTTCCAGAAAAAACAGCATGCTTGGGAGCCAATCTTCTAGGAAAGGAAATAATTCCAGTGTAGCAAAGGCATGAATGAGGTAAGAGAGAGCAAGGTAATGGTGGTAAGAGACAAAATAGGCAGAGGTCAGGATTTTGCAGAGTTCTACAAACCACATTGAACAAGATAATACTCTATTCTAAGAGCAATCAACTAAATAACTAAGAAGCAAGAGAGTAAGTGAATTAGATTGCATTTTTAAAAGATTATTTGGAATGTAGAATGAAAAATGGGTCAGAGTGGGACAGATGGTAGATCTGGGTTGGGCAAAAACAGGACCCTGGGGGGAAAAAAAAATGAACCAATTGCAGAAGTAATTCTGAGAGAGAATCTGCAGGCCTGGGCTACTGACTGGGTGTGGGGGCCGGAGCAGAGGGAAGAAACATTCCTCTGACTTTACTTCTCAATATCCCAGCCAAGCAAACACTCTAGGGACCATAGAGCACAATCAAAATAGTCCATAATACATTTCCCATGACTTCGGTTGTTCAATCTTAATCAAGCCCAGAGCTTGGATTTCAAATATTATATAACACCTTGTGGGAGTTAGGTTACTCGAATTCTCCTGTTAAAATCTCATTTTGGGAAGCAATTTCTCCTTCTTGTTCAAAAGCCCAGAAATTGTTAATTCCAATTTCTATTACTGAGTAGGGCATTCACCTTCCTAACGGGCTGCATCTACATGTAAGTGTGAGCTGTCTCAAGCTATTTTTAAGGAGGAGGATGCTTACCTTAAATTTTTGCAACTCAGGAACCCATACTGACGATTCTCCCAAAACAAAGAGATCAACTCTGAAGACAAGGGCAACCTCACTTTAGATAACCATATTAGAGTCCCTCTGCCCTCCAGCTTGCCGGGTGGCCACCGCCTTGGTAAAACTGCAGTACTGGACACAAATTGTGTTTAATAAGCTGCATTAGATCTTTATTTAAAATAAGATGAGCGCAGTCCATAATCTTTTAAAATTAGATTTAAGAGGAAATTCTGTGGCATCTTTGAAGTAATAGCAAAATTCAGTACACTCTATAGTAGGGAGATTTTAACTATTTGAATTAACATTTTGCTTCTCAGTTTTTATCAAAGTATTTTCAGAATGTTTTATAACCAATTTAAGAGCAAAACCTTTGAGATTATAAATCCTGAAATATATTTTTAAAACTCCAGTGTGATGATGACTACAATTTGAATACATGTAGTTAAACATCTTCAAATTAAGTATCATCACCCCTTATGGTTCATCATGCTGATCATGAAGAAATCAGATAAACTTTTCAACAATTTTTCCCTAAAATATACAAAATAATTTCTTGCATCTTTTTCTATGATTCTCATCATAGTTACATGGCTAAAGTAGTTCCTTGCAGAGGCTTAGTCACTTTAAAATACACTTACTGAAAATATACTAATGATTATGAAATGAGTTAAGGAAGAAATGTGATTCCTTTCTACTCTGTAGAAAGTCATTTTGTTTTTATCTGTTTTCAAACAAGTACTGTGCATTTCAGGAATGCCTGTCGGCTTAGGCATATCTATCACTAGGGAAACAATGTCAAGATAAAATGGCAGGCATGCTAGATCCCCTTTGCTCCCCATTCTTCCTCTTAGCCCAGTCTGATCATATCCTCTGTCATGGAAGTACTGTTGCACAATTTCCCTTTCTTTTTCTTTTTCTTTTTCTTTTTTTTTTTTTTGAGACGGAGTCTCGCTCTGTCGCCCAGGCTGGAGTGCAGTGGCCGGATCTCAGCTCACTGCAAGCTCCGCCTCCCGGGTTCATGCCATTCTCCTGCCTCAGCCTCCGGAGTAGCTGGGACTACAGGCGCCCGCCACCTCGCCCGGCTAGATTTTTGTATTTTTTAGTAGAGACGGGGTCTCACCATGTTAGCCAGGATGGTCTCGATCTCCTGACCTCGTGATCCGCCCGTCTCGGCCTCCCAAAGTGCTGGGATTACAGGCTTGAGCCACCGCGCCCGGCTATTTTTCTCTTGTCTCTGTAACTCAGCAGACTCAAGGCCTTCTTATAGTTCTTTCCCACCAACTACTTTCACTTTTTTCCCCTTAAGTCAAGGCCTACAGTTGATGAGGTACAGTATTCATTAGAATTCAATACGTCTTTGAACTAAATTTTTATATTTGGGGGATTTTTTTTTTTTTTTTTTTTTTTTTGCTTAGTGCTCCTAAGCATTGAGTGATTTCACCCAAACACATTTTTTTCCCCTAAGTCCTTTTATTTTTCGAAGGCAATAAAAGTGCATAGTTTTGAAGCATATGAAGTTTTCCAAGAACATCTATATTGTGTTATATCAGAAATACCTCTACTCTAATCGATGTTTGGTTTAAATTTGCAAATAAGGTGAAAAGCCAACCTACCAACCTGGAAGAAACACTCAACAAGATCACATTCTCTGAGACTCCACAGAGTACATTATGGTTTAGGTAAAATAATCTGATGAAACTTTTAAAGTGTAAACAAATCCTTGATGGTTAAATAATTGAGCTAATTGATTGATTTCATTTCGGTGACATAATGAACTTGATGATTAGACATCATACTTTCTCCATTTTCTCTTCGTTTAAATTTTGGTCAGGCAGGAAGGGCTGGAAGTAAACTCTGTACATCCTTGATGTCATAGACATATGTAAACACACACACACACACATACACACTTAGCATACACACACTTATGGTATGTAATGGTGAGTTTTTAAGTGCCTGAGAAATACAGGCAAGTGTGTGTGTATGTGAGTGTGTGTGTCTCATGCAGATAATTAGCATGACAGAGACTTCATAATTTGGAGGGTTGAGTTCACATAAATGTAGGTGCCATGCCCAGTTGTGCCCTGAGGCAATGGAGTTGGCATAGCAGTTAAAAGCTTAGGCTACATGAACAGATGGCCTGTGTTTGCTACCTGCGTCTACCATGTGCTAGCTCTGTGACGTTAGTGAAGTTCTTAAGTGAACTTCACCTCAATTTTCTCCACCTGAAAAATAAGGATAATAATAGCAACTATCTCAAATGTGTTGTGAGATTAAACAAAGCAATAAATAGAAAGCACTTAGAAAAGCACTGCCAGCTAGTCTAGGAGGAATACATGTTGACTATCGCAACTGCTACTCAGTGGTAGTGTGACATTAGACAAGTTTCATAACTTCATGAATTCTGCTATTTCACACATAAAATGGTAAAATCATGATGTAACAGATTCGAATTAAGAATTTGGAATAATATATATAAAGTGCCTGGTCTTGCCTAGCATCCATAGGTCCATAATTAAAATAAAAGGTAAAAGTCCAGTCTTGGATCAAGTCTTCAGTCACTTGCCTTACAAAACCTGTGATGCCTCTTCTACTAGAACTCTAGGCAACTTCTTACAACAGGAACAAAATGATCAGTGTCTGCTCGATAACTTCAGAGCAGCCGTAAAATATTTTTTGGTATATACAACCAAAAGTAAATGCTCATTGCATGCTACAAGAGAATCGTGCTGACCTAAGTTATTAAATAAATGATTGACAATTTTATTCTATCTTCTCAGAAAGATTCTGTAATGTTTTATACCTATGAAACCATTTTTTTATACATCAAAGTTTGTTTAAGAGAACTCTGATAATATATCAAATGCTCATTATCCTACAACTATAGAAAACAATCTTTACCTGATGAGCATTAGAGAACATACCAAGAAAGTTATATATAAGTCAATAGTTATTTTTATTGAATTATAAAATAATAGAATTTGCAGCACAGCAGCAGAAAGAGCAGAAACATTCTATTTTGGTTTTATCTTATGTAATTCTATTACATAATAAGTTGCATGTCTAATTCCTTTAACGAAATATTAGAATATAAAAATTGGGTGACTATGTTGAATTTTAAACCTCATTTTCTACTCGTTAAGCCAAAACTATTTTATAAATCAAGCAAGCCTTATGCCATTGCCACTACTCACTATTTTTTATTAATTCATATTATTCCCAATGTGGAAATTTGAAAACACAACAAAATCTTGTAACCATCAAGCTTAAATAGAAATTCTGTGGTATCTGATTTTCTTTTCCTAGAATGCCATATTGGGATATGATTAGTATTTGTTATACAAGGAATCTTGTCTCCAATTATTGCTTTTATAAGCTAGCTGTTCTTCTAAATATTGATTCAGTGATAATTCTTTTTTTTTTTTTTTTTTTGAGACAGAGTCACCCTTTGTAGCCCAGGCTGTAGTGCAGTGGTGTGTTCTTGGCTCACTGCCACTTCTGCCTCTGGGGTTCAAGCGATTCTCCTGCCTCAGCCTCCAGTGTAGCTGGGACTACAGACACATGTTGCCATGCCCGGCTAATTTTTTTTTTTTTTTTTTTTTAGTAGAGACCGGGTTTCACCTTATTACCCACGCTGCTCGTGAACTCTTGAACTCAGGCAATCCACCTGCCTTCACCTCCCAAAGTGCTGGCATTACAGGTGTGGGCCACCGTGCCCAGCAAATAATTCTTTTATCTACTTACTTTCTCAATGTCAATTTGGTAGAAAGGTTGAGGTTGTGAGCAGGTAGAGGTGAGACACTAATTGGCATGTTCACTTTAAGATATTTGTGGAACCAATATAGGTCACCCTCCAGTTAAAGTAAGAGACACAGGTATTCCTGATAAAAGTGAAGTGACTCTGGGATTGACTTGTGGAAAACTTGAATTACCTTTCTGAGCAATGAGGAGATACCAAGGTCAACTCATCCTTGATGGGAAGGAAAGAGTGACCTTGTGAGTACAGAACTCACCCAATGGTAGGGGATAGACAAACTGGCTGGACTCTAACTTGTCATATTTGTTAAGAAGATTCTGGAATAAGAGACACTACTGACTCTCACAGTTCTTCTAATCCAGCCTTTGGAAATTTTCCCAAGCTCTTTGAGAGAAAGGACCAGAAATTTATACAGCTGTGAAAACTTAAGATGTCTATGCAACGCTGGAGATAGAATCTTACCAAACCTAATCAAGAACACATTAATCGAGAAGTGTAGGCCTGGCTACAGAAAGAACAGCAAAGATAATAAAACAAAAACAAAAACACAAGGAGAACAAAAACAGATGTATCAATGGTGGAGGTTCAGGCAGTGGAGGAGCTGTGGAAGCCGGAGCAGGGCTGAGAGAGTCAGACAAAGCTAAGCCGCCATGCAGGAGAACACGAGGAGCTCAGCGATACATAAGCATTATATGAGACCTAAATTTCTATGTCCATAAATAAACTTTTATTGGAGCACAGCCACACCCACTCACTTATGCACTGTCTATGGCTACTGTGTTCAAACCGTGCAGTTGAGTAACTGCTATGCAGGTCACATGACTGGCAAAGCCTTAAGTAGCTACTATCTTGTCCTTGATGGGGTCTGTTGACTGACTCCTGCTTTAAAGAGCTGTTGGGGACATTGTATACATTATCTTATTTAATCTTCACAACAACCTTATGGGAAGGGTGTGTGAGCGTGTGTTTGTGTATTTTAGTATTTTTTACACAAGAAGAATCTGAAACGTAGATCATGTAACTTGTCCTTGGCCATAGCTGGTGAGTGGCAGAAACAGGAAATGAACCCAACCCTATCTAACTACAGAGCTCATGCTGTGGAGCTGCCTTGAGAAACCAGGAGCTTTTCACATATTATGGTGATTGCTATTCAAGTTCCCCTACTAATAAATATAATCTGGGAAAACAAAGACTAAACTGTATCTGTTAAATTAGATTATGGAATAAAATGAAAGATCAGGTTGCTGGGCACGTCAGTTAAGGTAATGAAGCTTAGATATTCCCAAAATGAAGGCAGGAGAGATGCTTTCAGGGTCCCAGTGAACTCTAAGGAGATTCCCTTTGAAAACTTCACTTTGAGCCTCTCTAGTTTTAGGGATCAGAGAAGACTTGAAAGGCAGCTAAAAAGGCCGTTGGTGTCTCTGCCACATTTAAAAGATCTTTACAACAAAGTCAAGGAATAAACTTTGGCAAAGTACGTTTCTCAGAGACATTTTCTCTTATGACTGCAGAGAAAAGGCTCATCAAAGTGAAGTTAAGTGTGAGATTGGAGGCCTGAAGACTCAGCAGATGTTTCTTTGGAGGTGGCCCAGGGGACTATGCTACTAAGGTATTAGTAATTGATGGGCAGGCAGGTGCCTTTTTTAGTTTTCAGACCAGCAGTAAAGCTCTTTCTGATTCTTAAGACAGGAAATGAACTTTTGTCACAACAATGGGACACAGATCCTTGATGCTTATGCTGGAACCAGGTTAGCAAAAGACATGTGGCAAATTCCAACACAAATTGAATTCTGCCAAGTTTTTACAGAATGGTTAGTTTAGAAGAAATCATTACCAGAAATGAATTTTGACTTCTGAACATGTACTCTTCAGGTATATATTTGGATGCTTGCAAAGTCCATGTTGAGAAAGGCTAAGTCTTTTCCCATTAAATCCAAATCCACAACTATATTCTTTAAATGCCTTCTGCCATCTAATTGATTCAAAATAGAGAAAGCTTAAATAAATACCAAACAATTTTTCCTATTCATTTCAGTTCCTCTTACATAAAAGTCAATATAAAGACAGAGTCATTTGCATAATAGAAGTTTAGAACTGGAAGAGGAGTTAGAGGTTATTTATTGCAATCCCTTCTGCTTGCAGATGACAGAGTGCACACTTCAGTGATGTGGTTCAAACCCCAAAGCTCAGGAGGTGTATAGGTGAGACAGGAACACAGGCAGTTTGACCATGACCCTGGAGTTCACCCAATATATCCTGATCACCACCTCTACTGAAAATGTTGAGAAGCCGTCTTCTCTTTTTTGGACCACTAGCCACTGCAGGGAATACTTTGAGAAAACTTGAAAACTTAGTTATTTTAATTCAAATTTCACACTTCGCCATCTTTTGAGGGTTAACATAACTACTTCCTCTCAGACCAATCAGAAGATGACCTTACATCTATACATCATGCTAATGTTAACATACATTATAAAATTGCTTTGACTGTCTACAGTTCCTAAAATGTTGCCCCAGACTCTTTTTCATAATTTTCTCATCATCTTTCGCACTTTCTTGAGAAACTATCTCTTAGTCCCTTTTCAAATCTCTAAACACATTTTCTAAATAACCTTCCTCATTATCTTGTCTTTGACACTTAATCAAGTTTGCTATTTTCCAGCCTTAATCAAACCAGCCAATGCAGGTCACAGTTTATCCAAATTTGGGACTACCAATAATTATTTTCTGCTGAAATTGAAAGAACTACTGGCTCTGAGTCATCTTGTATAAACATGGAAGTGATATAGATAGGTAAACTAAACTGTTATTATCAAATTTATTCAATTTTTTTTCATTTATTTTCCCTGGATTCTTTGTGAAGACACAAACACACCTATGTAAATGACACACGGTTTGACAATAGATTTTTTTTTGTTTTCCTATATATTCTCTTTTTCTAGCTTACTTATTATTAGTGTTGTTTTTCAACTTTTTTCAGAAAAATTGAAATCTTACTATACCTAGAGTTTATGCATTTCCAAGGTCTGTGCTTGATAAAGAAGTCAGCAATGTTCATATAATTTCCTATCCTCCTTTTTCACTTTGCTGTGAAATCAGCTAAATGAAAAAAACCATCCATGTTTTCTATACTTCACTGCCTTATCAGAAGCACTTAGCACAGAATCAACCATCATTTGGCCATTCAATTAATATTAACTAATCTCAATAAAATGTATTAATATTAGGCTATTAGCTATAATCAATATATAGGGCAAAACATGAACCAAAAAAACATAAAATACAAATAAAAGAAAGCAAAATCAGAGCCTCTAAAATGTCTTGCTTATTGGAAATAAATTTTAAAATGAGTTGTCAGTAAATCCATTTATAATCCAATCAAAATTTACTCGCTTCATAAAAGGATAAAAATATTCCTTTCTTTAATTTTCTTCAAAGCCTGATATGAGTGGGGTATGTACACACACACACACTGAATTTTCTTTTCTTTTTTCTCTTCTCTTCTCCTCTCTTCTCTCCTCTCTTCTCTCTTCTCTTCTCTCTTCTCTCTTCTCTCTTCTCTCTTCTCTTCTCTCTTCTCTCTTCTCTCTTCTCTTTTCT
>NW_012118487.1:32156373-32172577 GCF_000951035.1 Colobus angolensis palliatus
AATAAATTTTATTAGATAGTTAATGGCTATAGTAAAAAGTGAGAATAAGTAAAGATAGCGAGTTAATACTGTTTATAAGAAATATCAGATTTAGGCAATGGTGGCAAAAGAATGATCGGGGAAGTCTTCTTGGAATGTACAGAATTTGAGCTCATTTTTTTAAATGATTAAGTTTTGAAAATTAAGATTTTGGCAAGAGGCATGCCACAGAGAAAGAGCAATGTAAGTGAAAACAAGAAATGAAGGAAATTGTGGGAAAGAGGCAGGAAAAGATGGTTACTAGATATATTATAAAATTAAAGTTGGCATGATGCGGCAACTCACTAGATCGGAGGAATAGAATGACTCCGAAGTTTTGTGTAGAATGATATAGTGCCATTCACGGAAACAGGTAACAGAAGCAGAGCTACTGGCCTGAGAGAAAGGATGTTGAATTTTGTTTTAGATACATGGAACTTGAACTGTTAGCAGGGAATCTAGGGTAGAGGTGCTTTTGAAAATTGGAGTATTTACTTCAGAAGTGTGTAATACATTAGAGATGAATTTTTGCTCCTCCCCATAGCAGAAACCATTATAGTCAGGAGTTTAATTAAAACTGTTTAAGATCAAGAGCTACATACATAGAGAGAAGATAACCAAATTTAGAACTCCAAGGCATCATCATGTTTAAGGACTGGAGAAAGTATTATGACTATGACAGAGAAGCAGCAATTAGAAAAGTATAATGAGAATGAATATGAAAGAGGACACGTGTTCAAGAAGAAGTGTATGTCACAAGTCTGAAGAGGGTAAGGAGGACTGAGAAAATATCATTTGATTTTTAAATTGAAAGATGTTTATGGCTTTTAAGACAAAATTTTGAATAAGAATAGTAGATTGCAAGTGGAAGAAAATAAGGAGTTATAGTGATAAAGCACTATACTGTAACTGAGTACAGATTACATTAAGATCCGTGGATTGGGAAACAGCAAGTTTGAAAGAAGGATTGTGAGGATATGAAATCCTTTTCTTTTGTTACCTATATTTGTAGCTTTCTGTAAATAGAAATACTATACAGAGCACAAAAATTAGTTCAAAGTACAGGGTCTTTGACTTCTGATTAAATTGCAGAAAGTCACAAGATACTTCCACTCCAACCCTAATAATGAGAACAAGTGAGCAAGCTATGCAATCATAATTTTTTTTAATCCATCAGAAAGCATCTATGAAAACTATAATTATTGAGTCATACTTGATGATGAAAGACCAAACAGTTTTCCACTATTATTCAGGAACAAAGCAAAGATGCCTGCTCTCATCACTTCTAATCGATATTGTACAGAAGTTAGGTCCTAGCCATTGCAATCAGTTAAACAATGGCCAAAAGGTTGCAAGTTTATGCGCACGCGCATGTGTGTGTGTGTGTGTGTGTGTGTGTGTGTGTATCCAGTCAACCCTTGAACAACACAGATTCAAACTCCATGGGTCCACTTATATGCAGATTTTCTTCTGCCTCTGCCATCCCAGATGTAGCAAAACCAACCCCTTATCGTCTTCTTCCTCCTCCTACTCAAAATGAAGACAATGAGGATGAAGATTTTTTATAATGACTCACTTGCACTTAATAAATGGTAAATATATTTTCTCTTCCTTTATGATTTTCTTTGTAACATTGTCTTTTCTCCAGCTTACTTTAAGAATACAGTATATAATATATAATACATGTCAATCAACTGTTTATGTTATCGGTAAAGCTTCCAGTCACCAGTAGGCTATTAGTAGTTAAGTTTTTGAGAAGTCAAAACTTTTATATAGATTTTTGACTATGCAGGAGTGTCAATTCCCCTAATCCCTGTGTTGTCCAAAGATTATACACGTGTATGTGCACACACACACACACACACACATATATATTTAAAACTGTTCATGTAGGAATTCCCAATGGGTCTACAAAATAACTAGAACTAAGAAGCAAATCAAGCAGTGTTTCAGGATACAAGACTGATATACAAAATTCCACTGTAAATTCTGTCCTGGTCACAAATACTGGAAAATAATTAAAAATTCATGATACTCTCAATAAATATAAAATACTTAGCAATAAATCTAACCAAAGGCTTACAAAACTCTTACACTGAAAACTACAAACATTCATGAGATAAGTTAAGGAAGGCCTAAATATATAGAGAGATATATACCATGAATAATATTGTTAGGCTACAAATTTTCTCCAAACTGGTTTATAGATTCCATGCAATTCCAATCAACATCCTAGCCATGATTTTAGTAAAAATTGACAAAATGAGTCGAAGATTTCACTGACGACATATGATAGCCAAATTAATATTAAAGAAGAAAAATAGTGCTGAAGGACTTATATACCTGCTTCAAAACTTGAAAAGTTAAAGTAATCAAGAGAGTGAGGTATCAGTTTGAAAGGAGTGACACAGAGATCGATAGAGATCCACAACTGCATTTTCAACAAAGGTGTCAAGGCAATAAAATAAGGAAAGAAAATATGTTTGTTTGTTTTTTAATAAAAATGCCACTGGAACAACTGGAAATCCATATAGAAAAAGAAATAAACTTTTATCCACACATCATACTCATACGAAAATTAAATCTTAATGAACCATGCCATGGTTTGGATATTTGAATCTTCCAAACCTTATGTTGAAATCTAATCTTCCGTGATGAATGTGGAGTGGATTTGGGAGATGTTTGGGTCACTGGACAGATCCCTCATGAATGACTTGGCACCGTTCTCATGATAGCCAGTGAGTTCTTCCTCTACTAGTTTCTTCAAGCGCTGGCTGTTACACAAGAGCCTGGCATCTCCTCTCTCTCTCCCTTGCTTCTTTTCTCTCTGAGTAATCTTTGCACACGCTGGCTCCCCTTCATCTTCTGTCATGAGTGGAAGCAGCCTCATGCTCTCACTAGAAGCAAATGCTGGTGCCACGCTTCCTGCACAGCCTGCAGAACATTGAGCCAAATAAACCTCTTTTGTAAATAAATTATCCAACCTTGGGTATTCTTTTATAGCAAAATAAACAGACTAAGACAGATCGTAAACCTAAATACAAAAGTTACAACTATAAAATTTACAGAGGAAAAAAAAAAGAAATTCTTTGTGATCAGGTTTGAAGCAAAGATGTTTAAATTAAAAAAAAAAGAAATATTTAAAAAGAGCATGATAAAGTGGACTTCATCAAAGTAAAAAAATACTTTGGCTCTTTGAAAGACATTATTACATAAACAAGAACACAAGTCACATACTAGAAGAAAATATTTGTAACACACAACATCAAAGGTGTTTAATCCAGAATATACAGTTTTCCAACTTAGTAAGAAAATAAAGATGGATTAGAGACTTAAATGTTAGACCTAAAACCATAAAATCCCTAGAAGAAAACGTAGGTAATACCATTCAGGACATAGGCATGGGCAAGGACTTCATGTCTAAAACACCAAAAGCAATGACAACAAAATCCAAAATTGACAAATGGGATCTAATTAAACTAAAGAGCTTCTGCACAGCAAAAGAAACTACCATCAGAGTGAACAGACAACCTACAGAATGGGAGAAAATTTTTGCGATGTATTTATCTGACAAAGGGCTAATATCCAGAACCTATAAAGAGCTCAAACAAATTTACAAGAAAAAAACAAACAACCCCATCAAAAAGGGGGCAAAGGATATGAACAGACAGTTCTCAAACGAAGACATTCATACAGCCAACAGACACATGAAAAAATGTTCATCATCATTCGCCATCAGAGAAATGCAAATCAAAACCACAATGAGATACCATCTCACACCAGTTAGAATGGCAATCATTAAAAAATCAGGAAACAACAGGTGCTAGAGAGGATGTGGAGAAATAGGAACACTTTTACACTGTTGGTGGGACTGTAAACTAGTTCAACCATTGTGGAAAATAGTGTGGCGATTCCTCAAGGATCTAGGACTAGAAATACCATTTGACCCAGCCATCCCATTACTGGGTATATACCCAAAGGATTATAAATCATGCTGCTATAAAGACACATGCACATGTGTATTTATTGCACCACTATTCACAAATAGCAAAGACTTGGAATCAACCCAAATGTCCATCAGTGACAGACTGGACTAAGAAAATGTGGCACATATACATCATGGAATACTATGCAGCCATAAAAAAGGATGAGTTCGTGTCCTTTGTAGGGACATGGATGCAGCTGGAAACCATCATTCTCAGCAAACTATCGCAAGAACAGAAAACCAAACACTGCATGTTCTCACTCATAGGTGGGAATTGAACAATGAGATCACTTGGACACAGGAAGGGGAACATCACACACCAAGGCCTATTGTGGGTAGGGGGGAGGGGGGAGGGATAGCATTAGGAGATATACCTAATGTAAATGACAAGTTAATGGGTGCAGCACACCAGCATGGCACATGTGTACATATGTAACAAACCTGCAAGTTGTGCACATGTACCCTAGAACTTAAAGTATAATAATAATTTAAAAAGGAAACATTCCATTTTAAAATGGGCAAAAAATCTGAATAGACAATACATTAAAGAAGATATATAAACAGTCAATAAATATTTCTTCATATGCTCAATGTTATTAGTTATTAAACAAAAACTCATTAGAATGTCTATAATTCTAGAGTTTGGCAATGTCAAGAGTTATTGGCAATGTGGAATAACTAGAATTCTAATAGAATACTGGTGGGAATGGAAAACAGTTTGGCAGTTTCCTAAAATGCTAGACATTCAACAAATGATATTGTTCATGAGCAAAACCTGGGTAATTGACAAATCATCAGGAAAACTTACAATGTGGGCAGAAAGGTTACCATAGTAATTACCACAGTAGGTAAAAGTATGAACCCTGTCTTGCTACAAATACCGATTCCATTATTAATTAAATGTATGACATTTAGGCAAGTGACTTATCTATTCTGTGTATCATCAATTTTTTCATCTATAGAACTGTGATGAGAATATAACATTCCTCAAGGGATTTGACTAAAGTAATGCAGTTGTATTAATGCTTGGAATGTAATATGTACTTAAGAAATGTTCACTATTATTAACTGGACTTGATATAAAATTATTGTAAAAACTTTTGTGTTTACCTTGTTCAAGACACATTTGAGTTAAAGCAGCATTTCTTGAAATGTGGTTTGCAAACTCTTGGGGATGTCCTGAGACCTTTTCAGAGGATCTGCAAGGTCAAAACGATTTTCATAACAATGCTCTAATATTATGCACCTTTTTCATTCTCATTCTCTCACAGATTGCAGTAGAGGTCTCCAGAGACTACATGATATGTGATGATGTAATCATTCTAATGGAATTTATATTTGTGTAGAATTTTCTAAATTAGTAGGGTTAAAGTAGAAGTGTACATTTTTTTGTTTGTCTGTTTTTATTTTTGTTTTTGTTTTTGTTTTTGTTTTGAGATGGAGTCTCGCTCTGTCGCCCAGGCTGGAGTGCAGTGGCCGGATCTCGGCTGACTGCAAGCTCCGCCTCCCGGGTTCACGCCATTCTCCTGCCTCAACCTCCCGAGTAGCTGGGACTACAAGCGCCTGCCACCTCGCCTAGCTAGTTTTTTGTATTTTTCGATAGAGACGGGGTTTCACCATGTTAGCCAGGATGGTCTCGATTTCCTGACCTTGTGATCCACCCTTCTCGGCCTCCCAAAGTGCTGGGATTACAGGCTTGAGCCACCGCGCCCGGCCAAGTGTACATTTTTGGAGATTAATGCACTTTGTTCTCAGAACTTCTATTTTGATTTTTCCTAACTATCGGGGTACTTGCTATAATGTTTGTAATTTCATTATTGTCTAATAATTTATTACTTTGAAAACTTGAAGTTTTTCTTGGTCTTAAATATAAACACAGGAAGTAATTCCACTTTGCTAAATTTTTTAGATAAACAGTTATTATTTTAGATTTTAATATTTATTCTAATTTAAGACTAAGTCTATTGATTTTTTCACATATATTATTTATATATATATATATACACATATACATATACACATACATATATACACACAGTTTTTTTTTAAATGGAATCTCGCTCTGTCAGTCAGGCTGGAGTGCAGTGGCACAAACTTGGTTCACTGCAACCTTCACCTCCCAGGTTCAAATGATTCTCCTGCCTCCGTCTCCAAAGTAGCTGAGATCACAGGCACCCACCACCATTTCTTTCTTTTTTTTTTTTATTTTTTTTTTGAGACAGGGTCTCGCTCTGTCAGTCAGGCTGGAGTGCAGTGGCACAAACTTGGTTCACTGCAACCTTCGCCTCCCAGGTTCAAATGATTCTCCTGCCTCCGTCTCCAAAGTAGCTGGGATTACAGGCACCCACCACCATACCTGGCTAATTTTTGTATTTTTCGTAGAGATGGGGTTTCACCATGTTGGACCAGGCTGGTCTTGAACTCCTGACCTCAGGTGATCTGCCCACCTTGGCCTCCCAAATGCTGGGTTTCAGGTGTGAGCCATGGTGCCTGCCTGGCCTGATTTTTTTCTTATATTAGGATGGATTCTTGGTTTAAAAAGAGGAAACTAGACAACATTTTCAATCCACAGCTGCACTATCTAGAACTGCCATTGTGAGCTTATCCAATACTAAAAACTTCCTGATGAGATCAGTGGTGATAGTCATGAAGGCTAACTTCTGACACTGTATAATAAAGTGTGTCACCATTTGGAAAATGTGTAAATTTCAATGGACCAGTGTTTTCCAAATGACCATGATGCTACACATAAGCTGATGAACAAAATCACGTATGAATAAAGGATCTATTCCCAAGTATTCTTCAGGACCTTTCTCTTATAATCATATTACCTAATCTTCCCTTAGAATCTTTTATCAACTCATCTGATTATTTATTCACTCATTCATTCATTCACATATGCCAAAAATATTTATTAGGCACCTATTACTGCATTCTAAAGGATGAGATCTCAGGTATTAAAAACAAAAGCAAATAAATAAAAACAAGCCAATCCTAGTTCCTTAAGGAATGTTTTGAGTAAAGGTTGGGGTGGACAGACTTAGACCACACAAACTCAGTTCAGTGTGATGTCATGACACGGTGTGCTGGGAACATGAAGAATCTGCATGTGCCCCTGTACAGTATGTTGGTAAACATGTCCTTGAAAAAGTGACACTTAAGGTGAGCTTTGTAGAATAAACAGGAAATAGCAAGGCAGAGAAAACAAAACAAGGCATTGCAGGAGCAGAAAAATAAATGCAAAGACACAGACTTGAAAACAAAAAAAAGGTTGGGAGTAAATTGCAGCTAAGACAACGTGACCATAACACACTATTCAAGGAAGAGAATGATGAAGAATAAAGCTGCAGTCAGGCAGGAAAATACAGCTGTCAGATTACCCACGTAAGTGATAAACACTGCATGACTCCTACACCACTGAAAATGAGTTTTAACACATGCTCTGCAGCAAAAATTCTTGAGACTTACAGTCACTGGCCAATTAGTATTTATCAAGGACAGTGAATGTAAATAGAAACATACCAAATACCTTTTCACTGTGTACAAAATAGATGGTGACAACATGCAACTACTCATTTCCAGGACATGCTAAACAGATCCAATGTTAAGATAAAAAGAACTAAACTGATTTTCCTCTGGTTTGATTTAGGTAGATAATCAAGGCCATAACATGCCAACGTGGAAAAATGTCCTAACCATCCCTAGGAATGAAGAAAACGAATAGGCAACAAAAGTGTTAAAAAACAGCTCTTCTTAGGACATTCTTTGCTTTCTTTTGGTCTTCCTCTTTCTATTTAAGCCCTGTATGGTTGCCCAATACACCCTATTTAGGTCTCGTTTTCTTATCTATGCCCCACATACTGAGCCTTTCAGTTTCCTTTTTCTCTTTACTTTAAAAAGCTATGTCCAAGTGTCATGCTCTTGATTGAAGGCAGAAGACAACATAATACAAGTAACCACTGCTATTGGGCAACCAGGTTGTGCTGCTCTTCATGGTAAAACAGGTATCTTATTGACTCCGGGAGATACTCCAAAAGATTACATCAACCCAAAGGAGATTTAGGCCATAGGGCAGGACCAAGTAGGAGAGCAATTTTTGCGGAAGGTGGCCTTGCAATATTCCTCATATGCAGCTTTCTTGCTCTCAGCAGGCAAGTCATAAAGCCATAGGTGGTAACCAGTCTAGGTTAAGGTAAACTCTCATAGCTTCAAAGAGGAGGAGAAAGAGAAGAGAAGAAAAGCAGTGACTTTAATTAGGATAGTTTGCTCTCTAAAGTATAAACTCTTATGAGCATATCACAGCTCTCCTACATACCACTGCTGGATTTTTGTTAGCATAAGATCAAACAACAAGGACTTATGAATTATTCTGAGCCAGTCACACAGAAAAGAAGCAGAAATAGATGCTGTGGTGTATTAAATTGTTATTTGGGATACAGCTGGACAAAGAGGAATATGACTTACAATTAGTGACTGCAAATATTTTAAAACATTAAAAGAAATAGAATTTTACCCAAAGATGTTTGTTTTCACTGGGAAGCCTGCCTTTTGCTAATCATATTTACAAATGTATAGTGCTAATCTAATATATGAATATCTTGCTTTACAACTCGTGTACTGACAATTTTATTGCATTTACCCAAATTTCCTTCAATGCTACATTTGTAATTCTCTAAATACTTCACATATAGTGCTAAAGATCTTGATATGACTCTATGCTCACAAATACACAATTTAAAAGTTCATGTTATACTACGGAATACTGAAATTCCTTGTCACATATTTTATTAACTTAATATTGTAATAAAAACCACATATCACTTAACTGCTTATAATGAGCATATTTGAAGCTGCAAAGTGATTGCAAATTGAAAGCAATAAGCAGCTAAAAATTCCAGTGCATATACTGTCACACACCAAATAACAATGTTTCTGTCAGCTATGGACCACACACACAATCATGTTCCCATATGATTATAATGGGGCTGAAAAACTCCCATTCCTTAGTGACTGGCAGCCATTGTAATGTCATAGCACAATGCATAGCTGAAATGCTTGTGGAGATGTTCGTGCAGGCAAACCTACTGTGCTGCCAGCCATATAAAAGTATAGTACATACAGTTACGTCCAGTACATAAAACTCGATAGTGATAATAAAGTACTATTTTATTGATTTATGTATTTACTATACTATACCTTTTATTGTTAGAGGGTACTAGTTTTACTTAAAAAAATAAGTTAAGCGTAAAACAGCCTCAGGCAGTTTCTTCAGAAGGTATTCCAGAAGAAGGCATTGTAATCATAGGCGAGGACTGCTCCATGCATGTTATTGTCCCTGAAGATCTTGCAGTGAGAAAAGATGTGGCAGTGGAAGACAGTGAAAGTGAAGATCCTGACCTTGTGTAGGTCCAGGCTAAGGTGTGTGTTTTTGTCTTTATTTTTAATAAAAAAGCTTAAGACATGAAAAGAAATAAATTTTAAAAATAGAAAAAAATCTGTTAGAATAAGCGTATAAAGAACGAAAATCCTGGACTTGTAATCCAACCCTTCTTTATTTCAAACATTTTTTTACAGGCATTTTCCGTATAACTTCACTGTTCCAAGTAGGCTCATCATAGCACACCCACCTTTCCTTCCTTCCTTCCTTCCTTCCTTCCTTCCTTCCTTCCTTCCTTCCTTCCTTCCTTCCTTCCTTCCTTCTTTCTGAGATGAGATGGTGTCTCCCTCTGTCGCCCAGGCTGGAGTACAGTGGTACAGTCTTGGATCATTGCAACCTCTGCCTCCCGGGTTCAAGCAATTCTCTGCCTCAGCCTCCTGAGTAGCTGGAATTACAGGAACCCACCACCATGCCCAGCTAATTTTTTGTATTTTTAGTAGAGACGAGGTTTCACCATCTTGGCCAGGCTGGTCTTGAACTCCTGACCTCAGGTGATCCGCTTGCCTCAGCTTCCCAAAGTGCTGGGATTACAGGCGTGAGCCACCACGCCCGGCCATAGCACACATTTTCACTGAGTGCTTATGAGCCATTGAGCTCTTGTATTCGATGACTGTGTATAAAATGGAGAACTAAACAGAAATGGTAACTCTTTCCACAAGTATCAGTGTAATAGTAAAAATTCAGCAAGTAATTATTCATATCATAATAATTCTACAGAGGAAGCACAGTGTGTTACAGGAAAACATAATAAGGCATGCAATTTAGGCTTGGAAGATCAGGGAAAGGTTTTAAGAAGCAGAGCTCAGTTTGAGATCTACAAGATGAGTAGGTGCGGGGCTCACAAAGATTGAACAAGGGGAAATGAAAAGCTAGTAATGGAAAAATGGTGTTCTCCACAAACAAATACTTCAAAGCTATGGCTTGGGAAGGCTCAGCATTGCCTGTTCTGCCATACACAGGCACACATACACACACTGAATACACACACACACAGCCCCAACACATCTGTTCCCTGCAGTGAATCCTTTCCTTTCCTCTGTCTAGAATACTCTTCCTACTATTTGCCACATTTGAACCCTACAGGTCCTATGATGTCCAACATCCTGATCTTGTTTTAAAACCTCAGCTAAGTCTTAGATCTCCTCTGGAAAGCCTTACTCAATATTTCCATCTTACCAAACTCTCTTCCTTCTCCTAACTTCTTTAAAACTTATTAAAACTATTCTACAAATATTATGCTCATTGTTAAGTGCTGACATGTATAATTCTGAGACGATTTCTTAGTTTTGTTCATGGAGACTTTAAATTCCTTCAAGTCAAGGAGTGTGTGTCATAAACTTTGCTTTGTATCTTCCTCAGTGACAAGCATAATCCATAATAAACTTCATTGAGAGAAGTACAAAATAGCAGCTGAGTCTCTAAGAAGAGTGTTATAAAATGTAAGACATAAAATAAGCTGAAGCTTACAAAAACAAGAAAACACGTCCTTTTATTTCTTGCTATGATTGCCAGATAAAGTGGTGGTGATGGCATTTTTATTAGATGTAGGAAGAGTGCACTGGATAAAGATATTCAAATCACAGTACATGAACAAACAGGCAGAACCACTCTGCTCTTGTTTTGTTTCATATCCATTCCTTAAGAAAATAATATCCATACTTACAAAAGTAGGACAAAACTAAAAATAACAAATGTAAGGCCCAGAATACAGAATGATATCAAATATTCTAAATGAGTTTAAATCCATTAATTTGGAGAAATTACACTACAAAATATTGAAAGCATACGTTGATAAGATAAAGGAATTGTTAAAGTAATCTTTAAAAATATTATGATGAAGAGAAGTGTTGACAGAGTCCAACCATTGCCTCAATTTTCAAAATTGGGAAGGTGGATTCCATCAGCTACAATTTAGACAGCTGGACATTAATTGCAGGAACTATTCCAAAGAGATGATTAAAAACATGGCATGCAAGCATTCAAAATGTGAAGTGCTATTATCTACAAGCTAAAGAGAGGTCACAGGAGCCTGTCCTTATCAACTAACCTAGTCATCTCCTTTTGTTTTTAATAGCAGTTACTTGACATCTATTCTGCAGAAAGTAGAGACTCATTTCTGGGAGGAATTTGACCAAGTCTGTCTCAGTATACTCTCTTAAGTCACACAAAGGAATGTAAACTTCAAAGAGAATTATTCAACTATATAACTGGTTGAACAGCCTGATAAAGAGGAATAATTTATGGACTAATGTAAAGCGGGAGTCTAACGTAAAGGAAGGTGTCTAGGAACATGCCAAAGGTAGATCCAGTTCAGCATCGTAGATAGTTACTTGGATGAAGATGTTAATTATATCCTGCTAATTCCCTTAAATTGGTGAAAATGGCTAATCTGTATCAAGGACTCAGAATCCAAGAAGACCTTGACTTTCTGGAACAACAGGCTAACTAAAGGTAACAAATTTAATTGCAGTAAGTATTTGTAAAAAGTCCCAAATCAAGTGGTCAAACAAAAAATTCAGTGGGGAAAAGAAGTGTATTTGCAGAAGAATGTGCAAAAAAGATACACAATTAAACAGTGTTGAATGAGTGAATAAAAAAGGGAGGGAAAGAGTAGAACAGATTTCAGGTTGATTTACTGTATGATATCCAGAGAAGATAAATATATCAGAGGACAGTCCTCTGTGTTCGACTCTGGGGATCATACTTTAATAAAAACAGAAGCGCATCCAAAAGAGAAAAGCCCTGGTAACAATGAGACTCTCAACCCATGGTAAATAAGCATGGGTTGAAGAAACTGAATATTATCTTAGACACTATTAAGAGTTGTTAGATGTAAAAGCATTTTGTATAATACTCTAAGGGGTAAAATTAAAGATATAAATATCATAGAGACAAATTCGATAGTTGAATATAAGAAAAGAGTTCTTATGCTCAGAGCTGGTCAAGGAAATGCCTACTGTATTCAAGATAAGTGTTGACAAATAATTTGCCAAAACTGACCTTAACATCTTCTGTGAATTAAAAAGTATGGTCCTCTGCTAAGAATGAAGAGTGGAGATAATCTGGGTAGACTAGAAAACCTGGAAAAATCCAGAATATGTACCATGGAGAATTTGATATGAAATTAAGAAAGAATAAATAACTGCATAGCTCTGCTAAGTATCCTCTAAGCTGACATTGGAGTGAAGCAATTGGTAGTTGGCCACAAGATACAGTTATGTCTCTTTGTCCAGCTAAATCAACAGCAAGGAAGGTAAAGCAAACGTTACAAGTGAAGCTGACATTGGGAAGGCAGGTTCTTGTAGGTCTAATGGTAAGAGATTTAAGGGTTGGAGCAGAGTTAAAATTGTTGGTGAAATAAATAACAGTTCACAAGCAATTCTGAAGAGGCTACAAACTATATGACAGAAGAGCACATAAGGGTCTCTGTCACCAAGACCATAGCTCCATGTGGTAGCATCAAGGCATAAACAAGCCTTAATTCAAGAATGACAATGACAGCAATGTTAAGCTCTTTAGACACCTACTACGCACCAAACACTATGGATCCAACATTGGATATCATTAAGAAGATTTGAGTTTAGTGGGAGATGCAGACATTTAAACAGGTACTTTCAATGACATATGACATAGCAAAAGAGGATAAATAGATAGGCTGAACCTAGAATAAAAAGGTCAGGATTAAGAAATGGGTCTGCCCCATTAGCTTCCCCCAAGAAGGTGTTCACTCTCAAAGCCATTGTCTCCTGTTGACTTCTTGCTAATTCTTAGTGTGGTGAGATAGAGGACTCGGTATGTGAGTTAATTAATTTGAGTTGGCCTCAATTTTATAAAAGGGAGGATTTGCTTTAATGAAACATTATGAATGGCCAGAAAGCATGCCATATAAGAGAAGTTAGAAACTACAGGCTGTGAGGCACATTCTTGTGGCAAGGAGGAGCCTGCTACAGAATCTCTCAAGTTGTAAGATGCAGCCAGAGGGGACATCACTCTACAGCTCTTCCTTCACTCCTCCCAAACAACTCCGTTCATCCTCTGTAAGCCTTCGAGGCTATAGGAAGATGAAGCCTATTGGCATGAATCCAGGAAAGAAGAAAAAATACATATATAATAGGTAAGACATTTCAAAGTTCTGAAAGAAAATAAAAGAAGCAGATATGATTCAGGATAGCCAGGACATTACTTCACCCCCAAGTAAATCAACTAGTAACTAAACATTGACAAAAGCTCTTCTTGTATCAAGTGAAGATGTAGACACCCAAAACAAACTATCGCAGAATGAATGTACGTGGCCAAGAGACAAAAATATTTTTAATTATTGATACTTTAGGAAAAAAATATTTGTTTTTACAAATGTGTAGAAAAGTAATAAATAGAAATGTTTAAGAAAAGTGGCTTGGGTAAATATGTTTAATTGACCAGTGTAGAAACCAGTGCCATCAAAATGGAATCTTCTCACAGATAAAAGCCAAGCAACTTCTTAGTGAATCTGACACAGAAAAAGTATTCTGAGTAACAACTTCCTCCAAAATTTTTTCCCGTTAGTGGACATACTTTTGACTTGTATTATTGAAATATTACTTTACCTTTCCCTTTCCCCTTGTAGAGATTCGTTCTGATGGCTAATTTGATGTTTATTTAGTTCTGTAAAAAGGTTAATTAGAAATTATGGGGGTACAGATCATGTTATTTTAAACTAACCTGTAAAGAAATAAATATTCTCCTCAGTCCACACTAATTAATTGTTAGCAAATGTAAATGCAGGATTTAATTTCCCTTGTATAGTTTCTGAAAAAATTTGAAGTTACACAATATCTCAATGTATCAATAAAAGTGATGTTAGATACAGATTTAATTGTTTTCAATTTCATTTGAAAAATATCTATGACAAAATTCTTAAAACTCGGTCACAAAATATTTTATTGATTTATTTGTAATAGATACACTTTAATTTTAATATTATCACTTAAGTTTGTAGTGAAATATTAAAATAGCTTTTCAAAATGTCTTAAGAAAGATCCCTTAATAAGTCACAGTTGTAAGAGTTGTAAGTACTACGCATTGTAAAGTTTTCCATACTTTATTAGTTTTTGGTATTGCCATAAATAAATAAAATATTTTTACATTTCCTTCCTCATTCTCCGAATGACAGAAAACTATTTTAATCATGTTATTTAATACCTGAATATCTAGAAGCAAGACCTTTAAGGGGCTATTTATATTTCATAAATTATGAGACACCATACCAAGTATAAATACTTTATATTTTGATTGGATTTGAAAGACAAAATATGATTTTTATTTTCTGTCATATAATAGAAACCGATCTTACAATATAAAGTATAAATATACCTTATAGATATAAATATAAGGCCATCTATTAATTACAAATTTCTACTAAATAAACTTCACAGACCTGTTTCCTAATACATAAAAATACATACCTCTGGTCTATTTTATGTGAAATATTTAACTACTGTAACACCATTTAATTGTTCTAGAATTTTCCTTCTGGCCTATGTCTGCAGGCTGTACGTAGAGAGCCTGTTGTTTTAAGAAGAAAAAGTGTGGCTTACGTGTTTTTACCCCGTGGTCCTTAATTTTCTATTAGGGCACAGGTCCCTTTTGGATATTTGACTCTGTACTATCTCCCTTAAAATGCAGTCACTCTAATGTTTAAATACAATTTTAGGGACTTCACGGCCCCTTGAAGAAGATCCACAGACCCAGTTGTTTAATGGCTGAACAAAGCATAGACTGCATAGACAACTTACACTGAAGGAATAATAAAGCTTATATCTATAACTTTCAGACAGATCAAGTGTTGCTTATTTTGGTTACATCGTTGCTATCATAACGTGTTGATTTTTTAGCACTGTACATAATAGGATACCTGAAATTATCACTCTTAAAGAAAAAAATATGTATAGCCATTTTAGGAAAAGCAACAGACCACTTCTACACTACGAACCAAGACAAAAAAAATTACATCAAGTGCTTCAACGCTTACCTATATGTAACAGGAAAGTTTGATGTTCCTACAAAGACAGTCCTAATAAGTGACAGAGATGTAATGAAATCAAATCAATAATTCATTAAATAGGCATTTAGTGAAATCACCATAGGAGGACTGATCCTAAAACATCACTACTGATACGTTATAAATGAAGTTCAAATGACATGAAAAAAAAATCTATCCTATTTAGAACTCAGCACTGCTTCCATAGGTTGGAAATCAAGATGCCTTCAACCAGTCATCGTTAAGTGAGCTGTACAATCTTCTGGCTTACTTCAGAAGATGTAAACTGTTTATGGAGTGCAAAATGAAAGAATAACCATTTGAAAATCAGTGAGCAAAGAAAGACGCACGAAATCCATAGCCTGAAATCACATGACCACATTGCAACGCAGCCCCTCACACCATTGTCACTGTCAGGCAGCTCGGGCGACAGGGTGCAGATAGGCGCGGAGACCGCGGTGGTCCCCTGCTCACGGTTTCTCCAAGAGCTGCAGTCCTAACGAAAACAGAAACGGGACTGCCAAGCAGTAAATCATTGTGTCTCTTTCGCACACACGCGCACACCTCGGGGAGCTGCTGGGCAGCCGCTGGAAGTTAGCCGGCTGCCTTCTCTGGGCAGCCCGGCGATCGCAGCGTTTGCTGTGGAGGAGGACGCGCCTCTTACCCACGCCGCAGCTGGCCGGGTGAAGTTGCCCTGAAGCCTGCCGCCGCCTCCAGCCCTGCTGCCTCCGGGGTCCAGGCATCC
>NW_012118487.1:32172748-32216073 GCF_000951035.1 Colobus angolensis palliatus
ACCCCCGTCAGGTCTCCTCCTTCGGGCGCCGCGGGTCCCGAAGGGCCCCAGGCCCTGGGCCGGCCCCCCGGGCGTCGTCTCCTGTCCTCTCGCTCCTCCCCAGCGTGGGAACCCGGCCCTGGCTCCCCAGGGCTGGGCAGCTGGGAGCGTACGGAAGGTTTCTCAGGAGAGGAAGGAGACCCTGCCCAAGCCGGGGTCCCGGAAGAGGGACCGCCTGTCTGAAGAGCCCCGACCGCGTGGGGATGCAGAGACCACTTACTCGGTGGCTTCGCACACCTCGGGGCTGTGCTTCCGGATCTCTAGCAGTTCCAGGGTGCCCCTCACAAATCCGCACTGCGAAGGGAGAAAGAGAGCGGGCGTCAGGGGTGGCAGGCGGTGAGCGGGAGAGGGGACCCTGCAGTGGTACCTGTGGGTCCCCGCGCGAGTGCACCCTGGGCACTCGCGGCAGCGGCACTTACGCTTGGGTCGCTCGTGTCTACCTGCTCAACAGGCTGGGCGGGACGCTGCGTGCCTCGGAAACTGTATCGCCCGCGTCGCTCCCAGACAGTCCTCCTTGCCTTTGTCTCTCTGTGTCTGTCTGTGTCTCCCTCTTTGATCACCCCAAAGGAACCCTTGCAGTTCCTTTCCATAAGCCTCCTCCCCTTCTCTGCACCGAAAAACTGAAAAAGAAAGTAGCAGCGAAAACGCACCATGGTGAGATCACGCAGGGCTGGGGTCCCTAGGCTCCTCCAGGCGCTCCCTCCCCCACAGGTGTCCTCCGCCTGGGTTTGTTCCAGACTGCTCGCTGCTCTAGCGCAGGGAAAGTGTAGGAAAACTCTGCACTGAAACCTGCTTCTGGAAAACTGACTCTGCGCTGAGTCCCACCCACCAGGCTCAGACTAGGGCAGGGGAACTGAGTCCTGGTCTCTGCAGCCGCCCAATCGCCATAACAGCAATTACGGTGTGGAGACAGAGACCTGGAGCAGGGGACAAAAAAAAAAAAAAAAAAAAAAAGAGAGAAAGGCAAAAATTGGAGGGGACTCCAGGAAAATTTGGCCCACTTAAAAAGAAAAACAAAACATGTCTTCTCCACTATGCACTGGTCCAGAGAAACTGTAGTTTTCCACAGTTAAAAACTCCAACATTTCTGCTGGGAAGTTGACATCTGTGCTGATGACATTCTTGTCCTGGTTTTCAGATTTGAAGCCAAACTACCCATTTGCAGATGCAATTTTATGGTTACAGAGATTTTACAAATTTTCAGTAAGGTCTGACTTCTGCCTGGTTCAATGCATTTAGTTCTATTTGTTACCTATGTGTGTGTTGTGATACTATGCTTTTAGTCACCTTTCTGACTTAAAAAAAAATCCCATTATGCTGTTCCATTGTGAATTAACAATTAATCATGATCTTTATGTGATCCCTTTTCAATTCAGTTCAATTCATGGTTATCTTCGTCTTTTATATCTTCCCCAAATACACCATCTAATCTGGTCCCATTTTAAGCTCATCACATTTGCAGACTTTCTCCCAGTCTTGCATATTGTGCTTGCCTCATAGTGAACATTAATCAGAATCAGGAAAAAAAATACATTTAAATAAGTCAGGAACAGTTAAGAAAGTCAGCAGTATAAGCACAGGTAGCCACAGAAACGTTTGCCTTCCTGCCATCTCAGAAACTTCTCTTCCTCTACATTTAACCCATGATACTCTCTTAGATCAGCAGGACATTTGTACTAAGAATATTTAGAAATTCAGATGTAGAAGGAAACTTTAAAAAAATACACAGTAATTCAATAGTAAAAGGAAGAGGGAAGTCATACCATTTTTCAGTAAATTAAATGTTACGAACATTCAGAAGAAAATGAGATATTGTCTGACAGTGTTCATAAAGGAACAGTATTAGAGACACAACTTGAAGGATTGGTCATATTTGAAAAAAGATAAAATAGAGGACTTTTTTGTTGTTTTTGCTTTTTTCTGACAGAGGGAAACTTGTGAGCAAACATATAGAGATTGGAAAGGCATGGCACTGTTATTCAAGAAACAAGGAGTAATACCATCTGGTAGAAATAAAAAGTACATAAAGAAAAGTGTAGGAAGATATGGTGGAAAGATAGGCTGGTTCAGATGCCTGATCCACAGTTGTCATGTGTTGCAGGCTTGTATAAAGACTTTGTTGTTACTGTTGTCTTCCCCTACTGATACCATTACCAATATTCCTTTCATTCTGGAACATGATTTATTTAACCCATTAATTTCTACTTTTACCATTCTGAAGTTTTATAGCACACCAAAGTCCTTGATTAGTATTGCATTTAACCCCAGTACATTCTGCCAGGAGCTACTGAGTTTTACCAAGGGTAGACCCTCAACTGGAGAATATCTTGTCTTCTTCCTCCTTTGTCCTGTCAAACAATGACTGTCAGACAATGGGTAAGAAGAGGAAGCAACCAATCTAAGCATAAGGGTGGCTAGAACCACCAAAAGGTGACGGCAAAAGACATTCTGTAATCTGGATGTTTGATATGCTCTAAAAAAGTAACAAGAGTTCCTTGATGTTAGGGAAGTACTAATCTTCACAGCCTAATTTCCTAGCAATGAACTTGATTCATAACGGGATTCACTAAAATGCCTGCTGAGTGGATAAATGAATACCTGAATATTTCATCATCTTCCAGGTCTAGTCTTCTTTCTTATAGTTGACTTATGGGTTAAAACTTTCCTCCACTTTATTGAGAATAAGAAAGTTGTCATAACAACTTAATAAAAATGTTAACAAGAAAAATTATTCAGTGTAAAGCAATCTCCCTAGCCATGTTGGTGCTGGCAGAAAAGCTCAAGATATTTTTATTTCCTCTCAAGATGCTTTGTTTTTCTTGTACCTACAACCCACAATTGACAACAGTACGAGAGCATTTAAATTGTAGGTTACTTTCACACTTGCAAATGAAATGACAATGGCAACTAGAGATAGTATCTAAATCCTTGCTACTCAGATTATGGTTTCTATGTTAGCAGTATCCCATAACCTACAATCTTGTTGGAAGTACAGAAGTTCAGGCCCCTCTCCAAACCAACTGAATCAGAATATCCATTTAACAGAATCCTCAAGTGATTCCTATGCACATTAAAGTTTGAAAAGCACTGATCTACTATCGAGGCATTAAGTATGATAAGCCTCAAAACACATTGTATGAATCTTTCTAAATTCAAGGATTTTTTAGAACCCACATCTTTATTTTTCTGGGTTACTATTGCCATGTCAGTTCAAATAAAGAAATGGGACTAATGGTTTCATCTCTACTGACTTTGTGGACCATAATAAATTCATAAACCAAGGGGAATTAAGAAAGAGACAGAGAACAGAAAAAGGGTAGAAATGAGAGAAGTACTACATATATGTCAGGAGCAGAGCTTTGTTTTATTTTTAGCAAACAAACTATGGATTGTATTGTTTGCCAAATTAGGATAACCTCTCAAGTATAAGAAAAATAAGATAAACTTCTGGCTCCTTATTTCCTCCTTTCCTTAGTATTATTCATTTTAAATTTGTTTTAACGTACCTGGTGAGATAAAGTTTACAGTGGTAACTTGCAGTAAGATGATGCAAAGACTCCAAAATGTCTCTTTTATATGAATGTAAAGCTTTAGTTAGAAAAACTAGATCTTATTAGGTTGGCGTCCACACATTTCTAGTCCTGGTACAGACATTCATGAAGCAGCCTGGACTAGAAGAGATGCTGATGGTAACAGAAATGTTGTCCACTATATTTTTGCCAAGGAATTGGTGTTTGTGAGCCGTAAATACAGTGGTAGGTAGAATAATGGCACTCCAAAGATGTCTACCTGCTAATCCTTAGAACCTGTCAATATGCAATTTTACATGGCAAGAGAGAAGTAAGGATGCAGATAGAATTAGGGTTACTAATCAGCTAGTCTTGGGATGGGAATATTATTCCAGATTAGGTGGGTGAACCCATTGCAATCAAAGGGGTCCTTGTAAAAGAAAGATTAAAACAATAGAGTCAGAGTCAGAATGATGCTATGTTAGAAAGACTTGATCAGCAATCTCTGGCTTTGAAAATAGAAAGGGGGCCAGGTGCAGTGGCTCATGCTTGTAATCCCAGCACTTTGGGAGGCAGATGCAGGTGGATCACCTGAGATCAGGAGTTCTAGACCAGCCTGACCAACATGGTGAAACCCCATCATTACTAAAAATACAAAAAATTAGCTGGCCATGGTGGCAGGTGCCTATAATCCCAGCTACTTGGGAGGCTGGGGCAGGAGAATTGCTTGAACCTGGGAGGCGGAGGTTGCAATGAGCTGAGACCACACCACTGTACTATAGCCTGGGTGACAAGAGTGAGACTGTCTCAAAAAAAAAAAAAAAAAAAAGGGAAGCAAAAAAGAAAGAAAACAGAAAAGGGCTTAGCCAAGGAATGTGTGCAGCCTCTAGAAGATGAATAAGGCTAGAAAATTATCCTCTCTTAGAGTCTCTGGAACAGAAAATAGCCCTGCCATCACGTAGGTTTTAGTCTAATAAGACTCATTTCAAACTTCAGACTTCCGCAAATGCATGATAATAAATGTGTGTTATTTTAAGCCCTAAGTTTGGGGGTAATTCGTCACAATAGTAATAGGAAACTAAATGTCAAAGTGTCTTTGGTGTTGGGCAATGACAAAGGCCGGAACAATTGTGTGGAGCTAGCATTTTAAAAACCTAGATTGCCCTCATTTCTACTAACAATGGACACATTGTTAGTAGAAATGTGGATGTTAACTCTGCTAGTGAGGCCTCAGAAGAAAGTAAGAGGCATGGTAGAGAAAATCTGTATCATCTTAGGGAATATATAAATCATCATAAATTATCATGAACAGACTGCTGGTACAAATATGGACATTAAAAGTGCATTGAACAGGATACAGGTGGAAATGAGGAAAGTGTTACTGGAAATTGTAGGAAAGGAGATCCTCAGTTGATACGGTTTGGCTGTGCCCCATTCAAATCTCACTTTGAATTTTAACAATCCCCACATGTCAAGGGCAGGGCCAGGTGGAGATAATTGAATCACAGGGGCAATTTCCCCCATACTGTTCGCCTGGTAGTGAATAAGTCTCACGAGATCTAACGGTTTTATAAATGGGAGTTCCCCTGCACAAGTTGTCTTGCTTGTTGCCATGTAAGATGTGGTTTTGCTCCTCCTTTACCTTCCACCATGATTGTGAGGCCTTCCCAGCCATGTAGAACTGTGAGTCCATAAAACCTCTTTTTCTTTAAAAATGACCCAGCCTCAAGTATGTCTTTATTAGCAGGGTGAGTACAGACTAATATGTCAGTATATGGTGGCAGAAAACTTAGCCGAATTATGTCTCACAGATATGTGGAAATATTGATCTTGGATATTTAACTGAGAAGATTTTTAAGCAAAATGGTGAAGGCACAGCCTACTTTCTTCTTGCTATTTATTGTAAAATGTGAGGAAAAAGAGAAAGATTGAAGGAAGAACTGTTAAGCCAACAAAGAACCAGAACTGGGAAATTTATGTGGGAAATCCTCAACCTATCCACACTGCAAATTATGCTATGTCATCTTTTGTCATGTAAACATGTCTTTTTACTTTGCAAGTCTGAGAGATTTTATCATTTCTCATATTTGAAAAGCCTGCTACATGTCTAGATACAAAAGACCTCTATATGTTTAACTTATGTTAAAATAATAGTTATACCGACTCTTTTAGTTGCCAGTAGTTAGCCCTGATATCATTTCATAGGCCCTAGTGTTCCATAAATTGTATGCACTTTGAATTAAAACAAAATGGCATCCTGTAGGCCCTGACATATTTAATGCTGTTTCAAAAATACTCCATCATAGAGGTAACTTACAAATTCAATGATTTTGGAATATTGAAAAAATGTAGAGTGGTTACAGTGTCATATAAAAAAGTAAGATGGATGAGTTAATGGCTACTGCAAAATAAATGTTTTCGAAACTTGTTCAAAGGTGTTTTTGAGTGTAACTCAAGATATTTCAGCACAAAATATCTCAAGTTGATCAGTTTCAAAAGAAAGCTTCAGCCAAACGAAGAAATTATGTCTGTTAAAAAAAAAAAAAAATTCCATGGAAAGATAGCTGCAGTTAAGCTCTCATTCTAAGTTGGTTCAACAACACTCTGTTTTCAATATTGTTTTTTTTCCTCTAGCTTAGTACTCATTCCCTATCTTGCTTCTTATGAAATTTCTAGACTTTGCAAAATAGTTGGCCATTTGAAGACAGAGTCTGTGTTTTATGAGTCTTTGACTTTACTATTTTTTTTACATAGAGAACTAATGCCAGGTGCCAATCAAAGAAAAAAATTATCAAAATAAGGATGAATGATCTCTTTGCTGTTGTTCTAACATTTTAATTGTCAAGAGATAATCATCGTTAATCATAATAGTTAACATAATAGGATGATAATGATCCACCAGGCATTATTCTAAGCACTTTGTATGCATTACATTATCTGTTTCCCCTAAAATCCCTTTGAAGGTGAGCATCATTATCATGTCAGCTTTACAGATGAGAAAATTGGGGTATAGGGAGATTAAGCATCTTTCCCAAAATCACACAGTTAGGAAGTGACAAAATTAGGACTCATACTCAGGCAATCTGGCTCATAAGCCTGGGGTATTAATAATTCTGGTTACTCTGAAAGGAGCTTGCGAATTATCAAAATAATGATCACCAGTTCAGATTTATTAAGTCATATTCTTTGAGTAGGCTCCAGAAACCTGTATTTTAACAAGCATCTGTAGATCATTCTGAGAGCTGAGGATCACACAAACACTAAAAATGTCAACATTGTAATCTTATTGAAGAAGCCTTTGGGCGTTTGCACTCTGGTGATGCCATTATATAATAGGCTTGAGTTTTCAACATTAGCACATCAAACTGATCTCTTGATGTCTTTGCTTAACATTAATTTCAGCTACCAAGTGACTAGTGGAGAATGAGTTTCAATAGCTTGATTTCCTAATAGAATGGCTAACTACATGGGTGTCTTGTGTTTTCATTTAATTTTGAATTTGTAGAAAAGGAGGGAAGAAGGGGAGGGAGGAAGAGAGGAAAGGAAGGAGAGAAACTTGACTGAAGCAGGTCAGCAAAGCACTGGAAATATATCCAATAAAGTTACTTACAAAAGAAAATATTAAGGAAAATATACTCAGGTAATTTTCTCCTGATTCTTCAAATGTCACAAAAGTTGTCTTATTCATGCTTCCTTTCATGGCACAACCTATTCAAAAGTAATCGTTGATTAAATGAAAGCCTTTAACAGAGAGTTGAAAATTTTTAACATCTTCTATTTTTAAACACTGGACACATAAACAACCCGAAAGCTCCTGAAGCTGAAGCTCCAAACATCTTCCTCAACCATATGGCTGTCTGCTAGTTCAGGAGGTCTTGCATAGCTGAGTTGAAATAGAGTTAAAAACATAACAACCTTAAAAGAACATCACATTTACTCAAAATTATTATAGAAGAGGGGTTTTTTTTTTTTATTGTGGAGATTATGAGCATGAGCCCTTATATTTTAAGGAATATTCCAAAGTAATATGAGCTTCTGATCTATAGGAAAGAGAGAGTCATCTGTATAAAAAGACAGTTTGTAAACTTTCAAATAATTTTTTTTTAAAAGTAGCCTTTATTTGCTGAAGTGCCATCTCTTTAAAAATATTATAAGAGATAAAACATTTTCTACTTCTTAGATTATACTTTTGTAACTTAAAGCTGCAAAATATGGTATGAGAAAAATAATATGCCAAATTAAGCTGTCCTGTAAAAATAAGCCCTGGAAATTTTCATTATTCTTACACAGGACACTCACTAACTGGGAATGTTTTGTATTAATGAGCTAATGTAACTGCATCAGAAACATTTAATGAATGGGCATGAGTTTTGCTTTTGATTCTCACTGTGCCTTAGAAGTCAAACTGTTTCCTTTGAACCTAGCTCCTAAGTGAGTTTCATGGCTGCTGCTTCTCCTGGAAAAAGGGAAGCACATAGATCTCAAAACTGTAAAAGGCAGCCCAAAACACTGAGATACTCTTAAATGATAGTCTCAGCAGACAGGGCCAAAAGGCATATCCTGAGCCATGGTTTAAAAAAAGAAACTGATTCAAGTCTGAAAGTAAAGAGAACTGTTTTGACATAGGGAAAGGCAAATTATGCAGAGGCAGGCTTGTTGAAATCTCATTTTATGAAAATGACAGCTATGGCTGCCGCTCTCATATTTATAAAATACTTTGTTTAAACAGTTGACAATATTACCTAAGAGAAATAACGTCTTAGCAAATCTCTTTCTTATTACTTTTTAGAATATTCTATTTTGGTCTCATTGTAAAATTAATGCAAGGAGCTTTCCCTTTCCAACACTATGGAAGATGTGCAGAGAAACCCTTCCTAGTGCTGAAAAGCTGACAGGCTGAATAAAAATTTAAATATGCTTTTAAGGCTTAACCAGGCTGCCTGTTCAGAAAAGGTAATGTGCTGAGACCAGAAACAAGGAGATAGGGTGCCATTGGTAAGCAAGCATGATATCGGGCAATTGCCCTGAGGTCATCTACTTATACCTGGTGGGCTTAGAGCCTAGGTTATCAGGTGACATGTGCAGGGGAGATAGAAGACAAAACTAGCTGTGCAAATCAAAAATGACAGCACACTAATAGTAACCTTGGGTGGTGAAGGAAAGTGTTTTCACACAAAGTACCTTGTCTCTTTAAGTGTTGGCTCATAATGGAGCAGGGGAACAAACACATCTCTACTGAAAGTTTCTGATCACAAGCCTATACTTACACAGTTTTTGATTAGAAATTTATAGTAACTCTGTAGGTTGAAAATCCCCAGGCAGAAACTATATTTGAAATGGTCATGTGTTGAGAATGCCCCAGGAGCCAGACAGAAGCAAACAGTAATCCTCACTAGGAAAATACACTTTAAAGATAAGCTTCAAATAATCACTACAAATAAAGTATCAGGGAAAATGAGTCTGTAATAAGGAAGTTATCAAATACATGAGGGAAAAAGCTGCCATAAATCATAGAAAGGAGAACTAAAGAAATTAAGTCAGACCAACAAGGACTATAAAAGCAGAAATTATTCAAAACAGAATATATGTTATATATATATATACACACACACACACACACACACATATACACACACACACATATATATATTTAAATAAAATGTATTTATAGTATAACAAAGAAACCAAATAAATAACTTGACCAGTTTGAAACTAAAACCAAAAAGAACTCCTAGAAATTAAAAACACAGTAATTAGGAATAAAGTTTCATGACTGTATTAAATAGATGAGATAAAACTGAAGATAAAATTGAACTGGAAAATATATACAAAGAAATAATACTGAATTTAGACAAAAAGATGGATGAAAATATGAAGGATAGGTTAAGATGTTTGAAAGGTACTATAAGAAGAGCATAGCAATTTAGTGGCAAGTCAGTATTCAAAGTGATAGTGGTTAAGAGTTTCCAGAATTTAGTTCAGTCACCCACCCTCTGCTTAGTCCAACAATTTCCAAGAAAGATAAATACATTTTAAAATATCTAAAAATCCACTTACAAATACATTTGGTAAAAGGACCAAACAAAGATAAATAAATATTAAAAGCAACCAGAGACAAAATCAGATCACCTGGATCTGTGGATAGTGGAATGACAATTAGATTGACTATCAGCTTTGCAAATTGCGTAACAAATAATTAAAGGTGGAAGAAAACAGACAATCTTCATAGTGTGAGAAATGCTGAGAGAAAAATTACTGTCTTTAGGATTTTATATTCAGCAAAATTGACTTTGAAGAAATGGTTGGTGGGGATGGAAAGAAGTTGATCTTTGAAATTTTAAAACCAACATACCTCCTATAAAATAATTTCTAAAGACATAGTACAGGAAGAACAATTTCCAATCAGAAGATCTAACTGCCAAGAAACAATAGTGAGGCAAAAAACAACAAATACGTAATATGTTTAGGTCAAATACAAAGAGATAGAGTGATAAACTTTAAGTACTTCCTTTCCTCAAAAAGAATAAAGCAAAAAGCTACAAACTGAAGTTATTTGCAACACATAATTAAAAACAGATGAACAACTTTGTAAACAGTCCGCATGTCCTACATTTTTCTTTGATATGTTCCCAAGAGTTTGGGTTTCAGAGAATGAGTTATTTAATTGTGACTAATACCACTTGCCAGATCATTTAATATTTTAATCAATTTATAATCTTATCTGTTTTGTGTAAAGAATGAACTACATGCTTGCTATTATTTTTACTGAAGATTTATGTTTGATATTTTTCATTAAAATTGAATCTCAAAGTATATTTCTTTCATAAGTCATTTTAAATATCTTACATGTTTATCTAGTCATTATTATTACCACAACCTCATATTTTTTGGACTGTAGTTGATGTCCTTTGCCCTTGGTTGAGGTATTAGTGTTTTTCTAATTCATTTCAAGAAATTCCTCATATAGTGAGTTTATGCACCTGAAATATCAAAATTATGAACCTCAACTTTGGATTCATCTTGATTAAATTACAAGAAACTACAGATTACAATAGAATTTAATGAGAAACCATAGACAAAAAGTACTCAGTGCTGGGCTGATTATTATCCTTTTCAAACTAGCTAAAGACTATTTGCATTATGGTGATTATAATAGGACAATGAAAGAATGCAGTTGGAGGGCCAGGCAGATAAGGCAAGGACTTACTTAAAATTAAAGTATGCACACTCTGATTTTCCATGCAACAATTAAAGCCCCCTTTTATCTGTATACTGACATTCAAAAAGAGGGAAAATACACTCTTGTCAGATTCATTCATTCATTCATTCAGAGACTTTTACTGAATAGCAATCATATACGAGGCACTATTCTGTAAACTGGGGAACAAGCAAGGATCCCTATTGTTGTGGCATTCCACAATGACATAACAGACCATTAAAAAGATTAACAAATAAAGTAACAGGATGTCAGGTGGCAATATGTGCTATGGAGAAAATTAGAGCAGAGAAGGATGGTTGGTAGGAAACGGTTAAGGTAGGAGGAGTAGGGAATGTCAGTTGTGCAGCCAATAGATTGCTATTTCTTAAATATCTAAAGTATGAAATATTTAAGTTTTGTTACAACCACAGTATCCGATTTCATTTTCGTTAGGAAAACAGAAATCACTTCACACATTTCAAACAGAAAGGGATGCTCATAGAACTACTGAAAGACCTCGGGAAGGAATGTAGGGATCCCAGGAGGAACATACCCTTGAGGATGCCAGCTGCCTGCAGCAGTCATGAGGTTGATACAGATCTCAACAAGGTCCTCTGCCCTGCAGGTGTCTTCTGCTGCCAGAGGAGAACAGTGCTTCTCCTGTTCTCTTTCATCTAAATCTGACACAAATTCTGAATCCAAATTAAACCCTGCTGGTGGAGGATTCTGGGAACTGTCCATTCTATGCTCCCTACTTGCATTGCAAAAGAAAGTATAGAAAAACAAGTATAGAAAGGGGCAATAATGATGCAGAGTTGCTAACAGCAATCTGATACAACAGCAAAACTTGAAAATACATTTATTATCACAAATAATGCAAAAGTTTGTTTTTGTCCGATTAGTCCACACAATATATTTATTACAGAGTATTAAATTTTCCCATCTAAGTTGTAAATGAATTCCCCAGCTTTGAGTTAATTAACCAGAAGTTTGAGGCATAGAGAGATATTAGAAAAGGCAGGCTAAATAATTAATAATGTAGAGAGGTAGAGTTGGCACTGAGAGGAAAGACAGTTCTATTGCAATTTCTTTATGATTCGATTAGGTAAGTTTAATTTGAGTGGTATGAATATTAATTTAATCAGATATATTGCGTATTTATTCATTAACTTCACATACTTAGATATTTATTCTATCTTTCCATGAGATGAATTAATGTCATTAATGATATGGATATCATGAATGGATATTAATTTATTCAGTCTTTCCTTCACTTGATTCAATTATATTTTATTCTTTGTTAACTTAACTTCTGGGGATTTATTTATTTTTAATTTATTTTATTTATTTATTTTTTTAAGACAGAGTCTTGCTCTGTCACCGAGGCTGGAGTTCAGTGGTGTGATCTCCGCTCACTGCAACCTCCGCCTCCCAGGTTCAAGCAATTCTCCTGCCTCAGCCTCCTGAGTACCTGGGACTACAGGGGCCTGCCACCATGCTCACCTAATTTTTGTATTTTTAGTAGAGACGGGGTTTCACCGCATTAGCCAGGATGGTCTTGATCTCCTAACCTCGTAATCCACCCTCCTCAGCCTCCCAAAGTGCTGAGATTACAGGTGTGAGCCACCGAGCCTGGCCCACTGGGGATTTTTTGAAACTGTGATCTAATCATGGTTCCCCAGGAGTTCACAGTCTAGAGGTGGACAGGAAATTTGAAAAATAATTGCAGCACAATGATACAAATGATATAGAAATGCTCAGAGGGTGTTTTAGGAACTCGTAAAGGGCCATGAATAATTTTGAAGAGTTGATGTTTCATTTGAGAATTCAGTGCTGTCTAGTAATTTTCCAAATAGAAGTATAAAAATAGTCCAATTTTACAGATTAGGAAATTGAAGCTCAGAGAGGCTAAATGTGTGAAGTCATACAGCGTGCCAGCATAGTGACTGACACAGAGTAGGAGTTCCTAATGTTAAGATTTATTGAATGTGTGGAAGGGAAGGGTGAGGGGTGATTTGGTGACCAGAGAATAGAGTATGAGGGTATGACTGTATTTACTAAAGTTTTCTAAGATTGATATCTTCAAATTTCAGAAAATCAGATGTTTTTTGCTTGGTTCAGATTCTTTTTAAAGTCTCATGATGTATTTTAGGAGAAAAAGAGTAAAATTTCTTACTGTAATAGTAACCTGTCAAACAATACCAACAATGAACATGAACAAACAAAAATTAAGACTTCTTAAAATCCACACATAATTAAGTTAGGTGATTAGACTAAAGGGAACCAAGAAGACAAGGAAAAAAACTTATAAGAAAACATGACTATATGCATAAAGTTTAATTGTGGTTTTGTACATCTTTGATAATTCAACAAATACTATTAAGAAGCCCCAGATATGTCATACCTGCTTTTCTCCAAGTTTGTCATCTAACTCAGAGATTAAACATGTAAGAACGGACTGAGACGTCCAATCTTACTTGTATTCCCTTTACAGAACAACAATTTTAGCCTACAAGCCATGGAAAGTAAATGGCCAGTGTCCAGGCACTTTTAATGACCTACCTGATGATATTACCTATTTTAACCGTACTGAAGCAGAGAGAACATTTTTATCTCATTGGCTGTCTGCTTTCCTTCTGCAAATAATGTTTGTTTTATTTTTGGAGTTAAGATGAGTAAACAAAAAAAGAAAAAAGGATTTATGGCGTAAAACTTGTCTTATAATACAGTCTTTTCACAGGTAGGCAATTCTTCCAACAGACATTCTTTCAACTATACAGAATAAATACAGACTTCATACATTTTTTTAACACATCTCTTTCAGAGGGGAACGGCAGTTCAAGCAACAGTGACTATTACAAACATTAATTCAAGAAGAAGCATATTTTAAATTTACTTTTGCATTTCTTTAAAAATATTACACTTTGGTAAAAGAACAAGGACAACTATAACTTGAGTTGAAAATATTAATTAAAATAGGATTCATAACTTTATCTAAATTTTGAATCTTTCAGCATAAACTTTATTTTTAGATCCTACTAACTTTAACCTTGATTTTATTTCATAATTAAGTGAAAGAAATTATTCTAAATCATTGTACCTTCTTACAGTTGAAGTCTCTTAAGGATTATTTAAATTTCCTAGTAGATTGACTAGTCATATAAACCTCTGGAACTCATCTACTTACTTTTTAATTGCTGTAAGGAAAGAAAGAATGCTTTCTCTTAATTTCAGGAAAAACTCTAACTCATTTTCAAGTGTACTCTATCTAATTTCAGGTTTTCTGCACATTTCCCACTTCTGTAGTCAGAAACTGAGAGTGAAAATACAAAAGTACCTATATAAATGCCTATCACTAATATGGAAAGTTTGCATAAATGCTTATTTTAGTGGTAATAAGGCAATTATCAGAAAGCTGTAACTTTTAAGTCATAGAGCATGAATCTCACCATTTGAGGGGGCCAAGTTTATTTATCACAGCACAAAAAGGGAGATACCACAATTATACAAATGCTTAGGCTGTACAGATAGCAAAACTAAGTTATTCAGATCCCCAGCATTCATCTTAGTCAACTTAATTTAATCAAATGAGTATTAGCCTTAAGATAATTGGAAATCTCCATTAAAACAGCCTCTTGGTTTGGATATTTAAAGACAGCAAGATAAATGTCTGTAGGTCTTAATGACTATGCGACTTCACTTGTATTCCATTCCACCTTAGGATAGCTGCTAGAGAATCTTAAACCTATAAACCATTCCGTGAAAATCGTTACATGTATTAGTTTCTAGGGCCACTGTAACAAATTACCGTGCACTCCGTGGCTTAAAAAAACAGAAATTTCTTCTCTCACAGTTCAGGAGCCCAGTATTCTGAAATCAAGGTATCTTCAGGTTTGATTCCTGCTGGAGACTCTGAGGGAGAATCCTTTCTTAGCCTGCCTCCAAGCTTCCGATGCTGCTGCTGCTGGCAATGCTTGGTGTTCACTGGCTTATAGGTGCCCCACTCTAGTCTCTGTCTCCATCTTCACATGACCTTCCCTCTGTGTCTCTGTAGCTTCTCAGTTTAAGTTTCTTATAAACTCTCATTGTTAAATTTAGGGGCCACCTTAATCCAGGATGATTTCATCTCCAGGTCCTTACCTTAATGATACGTGCAAAGATCCTTATTCCAAATAAGGTCACATTCTGATGTTCCTGGTGGAAATATTTTTGGGGAGCCACAATTCAACACACCACACTATATTTGTCAACAATTGAACAGTTTTTATGTAAACTCCATGTTACATGAAGTTTTGGTGAATGTTCCCCAGGCTGTTTTGTCGTAGACATGTTAACCATTATGTCATTTGCAACATTTATGGTCTCATAATATTATCTTTTCATTTTGTGCTATATACAGAACATGGAAATCAAACCTATTCTTTGTCTTTTCCTTTTCTCTGAGTTTGCCATTTTATTAAAAAGTTCAATCTCTTCTCCGGAAATCTAATCGAATGGTTAGAATATCATGATTTTAAAGAAATTCATCAACTGCAAATAAACAAAGATGTGATGGTTAATTTTTTGTGTCAACTTGACTTGGCAAGAGGATGCCCATATCACTGGTAAAATATTATTTCTGGGTGTGGCTGTGAGGGTGTTTCTGGAAGAGATTAGCATTTGGATTGGCAGACTGAGTAAAGAAGGTTGCTCTTATCAGTGTGAGAGTCGCACACTCTCTAATGGAGGGGCGAATCCTCTCTCTCTCCTTGGGCTGGGACATCCGTCTTCTGCCCTGAGATAGCAGAACTCCAGGTTTTTGGGCTTTTACACTTAGAATGGGACTTATACCATAACCTACCCACCACCCCAAACCAGCCCCTCACTCTCAGACCTTCAAACTTGAAGTCAAAAATGTTTAAAAAGAAGTTTATAAACTAAAAAGTTACAGTAAGCTAAGATTAATGTGTTATTGAAGAAATAAAAAAAATTAAGTAAATTTAGTGTAGCCTAAACATACAGTGTTTGTAAAGTTTACAGTAGCATAGTCATGTCATAGGCCTTCACGTTCACTCACCACTCACTCTCCGACTCTCCCAGAGCACCTTCCTGGCCTGCAAGGTACCTCCATTCATGGTACCAGTTTTTATCTTTTATATCATATTTTTACTGTACTTTTTCTATGTTTAGATGTGTTTCTGTATGTTTAAGTATACAAATCCTTACTGTTGTGTTACAACTGCCCATAGTATTCAGTAGAGTAACAGGCTGTACAGGTTTATAGCCTGGGAAAAATGGGCTATCCCATCTAGCCTAGATGATAAGCTATACCATCTAGATTTGTCTAAGTACATTCTATGATGTTTGCATGATCATAAAATTGACTAAGAATGCATTTCTCAGAACATATCCCTATTGTTAAATGATGCATAACTGTTCTGGTTTACCTAGAAATGTCACACTTTACATGTGATCATTTTTATTTATGCCTATTGTTCGGTTGTCACTGATTAGCCTTTGTTGAGATTTTTTAATATTTTGAAATACAGTGTTATTAGTAGTAGTTGCATCGTAGTGATCACAGATCACTATAATGTGTCAGACCTCCACTTTGTGTTTACAAATTCTGCCATGCTTCATGACAGTGATGTGTATTGATATGGCTTGCCCATGTCCCCACCCAAACCTCATCTTGAATTGTAGCTCCCACAATTCCCATGTGTCATGGGAGGGACCTGGTGAATGGTAACTGAATCATGTAGGCAGGTCTTTCCCATGCTGTTCTTGTGATAATGAATAAGTCTTACGAGATCTGATGATTTTATAAAGGGGAGTTCCCCTGCACAAGTTCTGTCTTGCCTGCCAACATGTAAGACGTCCCTTGCTGTTCCACAATGATTGTGAGGCCTCCTCAGCCATGTGGAACTGTAAGTCAATTAAACCTCTTTCCTTTACAAATTAACCAGCCTTGGGTATGTCTTTATTAGCAGTGTGAGAACAGACTAATACATGTGTACATGTGTACATGTGTCCTATTGCCAAAAAAAAAAGACTTTTTATTTTAACATATAGATAAATCTGAAAGACAATTATTTATCTCTTTTCAGATGCAAAATGACTGATATCTTTCTTTCAAGGAAACCATGAAGCCCTAGCTGGTAAAGACATGTACCCAGATCATAAATTGATATTTTGAAGTAGTTTGTAGGTAATTTTATAAAGAATTAAATGTAAGAATAATGTATTGTAAAGGCAAATTCTTTAAAAATTATCCAGTTACATAATAGAAGCCAAAATATAAGAAGTTGACTGAAGCTGGTGAAACTATACCAGTTGCATTTATATTACATGTTGCTTATGCCATTTTTAAATCAACTTTTTATTTTAGAACAGGTTTAGGTTTTATAGAAAATTAGCAAACATAGTACAGAGTTCTGATGTACTCCACACCAAATTTCCCCTATTATTTACATCTGACATCAATATTGTACATTTGATACAATGAATGAACCAATGTAGATACATTAAAGTTTATATATTAGGATTTTCTTAGGTTTTTTTTGTTTTGTTTTTTTTAATTACAGCCTCGCTCCAGGCTGGAGCACAGTGGTGCCATCTCGGCTCGCTGCAACCTCCACCTCCCAGGTTCAAGGGATTCTCCTGCCTCAGCCTCCTGAGTAGCTGGGATTACAGGCACACACCACCACACCCAGCTAATTTCTGTATTTTCAGTAGAGACTGCGTTTCACCATGTTGGCCAGGATGATCTCGATCTCCTGACCTCGTGATCTGCCTGCCTGGGCCTCCCAAAGTGCTGGGATTAATAGGCATGAGCGACCACACGGGGCCATTTCCTTAGCTTTTAACTGCTTTTTTTTTTTTTTTTTTTCCGCCTGTTCCAACATACTACATTACATTTAGTCATGTCTCCTTAAGTTTGTTTTGAGTATGACAGTTTTTCAGACTTGCCCTTTTTTAATGACTTTGACAGCTTCAAAAATTACTGAGTAGGTATTTTGTAGAATGATCATCATTTTTATTTGTCTGATACATTACTCATGATTAGATTGAGGGTTATGTGTTTTTGGAAAGAATCTCAGAGGTAAAGTGCCATTGTCATGACATCATATCAAGGGTACATCCTTTTGATCTTAACCTTGATCACCTGATTGAGGTAGTGTTTGTCCGGTTTCTCCACTGAAAATTTACTCTTCTCCCCCTTTCCATACTTTTTAGTTTTAGAGGATATCACTATGTGTAGCCACACTTAAAGACTGAGAGACTAAGCTGCACTTCTTTAGGCTGGAGTATCTACATCAATTATTTGAAATACCGTAGGAAAATTTGTTTCTTCCTCCTCCATTTATTCACTTATTTAATCTACTATTTATCTCAGCATGGGCTCGTCCATATGTATTTTATATTTTGAATATAATCTGATACTATATTCTGTTGCTCAAAATTTTCCAGCTTTGTCCTTTGGCCATACATTCATTGTAATGTTTTGTGAGTACTTCCTTACTTATTAACAGTAAAAGCTGCTACAAACTAATGTTATAATGTTGTATATTTCCTGCTGCAGTCCTAGATTCAAGCATCTCCAAGGACCCTTGGTTGCTCTTTATTGAGGAGTGATATTAGGATCCAAAATCTGGGCACTCGTTTTGTTTGTTACTACTAGGTTTGTTTGTTGCTTTTAGGCCCCTCAGCTGACACAACAAGGAAATATATGTGTGCCTCCTACCACTGGATATACTTGTATCTATTAATATTTCCATATTTAGCTGTCTGTATCTATATTAAGTTAAACCTGAGTTCTTAGTGATGTCTCTGACTCTAATCCGTTACCACGTGGATTATTCTAGCCCCTTTCCTTTGCTTATTGTAACCACTAACATGGAGAAATGGCAGGAAAAAACTGCTACTCATTTGCTTTATTGCAGAACTGAAGTATTAGTAATCTGTATCCCCATAAGAAAAAGCTTTATCAACTAAAGTACAGTGTTTATGGAGTTTCTTTTGCCTAGTCTTACAGTCTACTCATTTCCAGAGTTGCTTACGTCAACACCTATTTTCCCGACCTCATTCAGTGAAGCCTTTTCACACATTTGTAATACAGTTAGATTATTGTGTGATTTTGTGCATTCCATTCAGGGATCCCTCACCCTCATAAATAATTTTATATTAATTTGCATACATTAAGTTTCCCTCTCTGTGCTGTAAAATTCTTAGTGAAAATGCGTGTTGCCATGTTACGCTATTACACTATCATGTAGACCAGCTCTAAAAGTCCCCTGTGTTTACCTATGCAACCTTCCCCCAGAAGCAATTGATGTTTTTACTCTTTTTATAGTTTTGCCTTTCCCACAATGCCGTATAATTGAACCCATGCAGTATGTAGCTTGATACAGACTGATTTGTTTCATTTAGAAATTTGTGTTTAAGATTTAGCTATGTGTTTTATATTTCTTTGTTTGTTTGATCGCTCATGTCTCGTTATTGCTGAATAATGTTCCATAGTGTTCAGGATGGACCACAGTTTGTTTATCCATTAACTTCTAAAAGAACATTTTGCTTGCTTCCAGTTTTTGGTGATTATGAATAAACTAGCTATAAATGTTCACATGCAGTTTTTATGTGAACCTAAATTTTCAGTTCAATTGGTTGAGTATGTAGGAATGCAATTACAGGATGGCATAGAAAGATTATGTTTATTTTTGTAAGAAACTGCCAACTGTTTTCCAAAGTGGATGTAACATTTTGAATTGCAATCAGCAATAAATAAGAGTTTCTGTTGCTCTGCATCCTCACCAGCAAGTAGTACTCTCAGATATATCATTTGTAAGTATTTTCTGCCAGTCTGAGACTCATCTTTTCATTTTCTTTTTTCATTCATTTTTTTCCAGTGTCAAGATTATTTTTAAAAATACTTCATTTTAAAAAATAGTTATGTCATTACAGAAAAATTCAGAAATTAGTATAAAGAGTTCTCATATACCACATACCCAGTTTTCTCTATTAACATTTTACATATAGTATATTCGGTACAAATCAGTGAATCGCTATTGATAAATTATGTTAACAAAATTCTGTAGTTTATTCATATTCTTTGTTTTAATGTAATGTTTGTTTCTTTTCTAAAATCCTATACAGAATATCCTGATTGTATCCTATACACTTTGGTCTATAGTTTTCCCTTCTTGAAGTGTCTTATTTTGAGATGGAGTTTCACTCTTGTTGCCCTGGCTGGAGTACAATGGCGTGACCTTGGCTCACTGCAACCTCCACCACCTGGGTTCAAACAATTCTCCTGCCTCAGCCTCCTGACTAGCTGGAATAACAGGTGCCACCATACCCAGCTAATTTTTTGTATTTTTAGTACAGATGGGGTTTCATCATGTTGGTGAGGCTGGTCTCGAACTACTGACCTCAGGTGATCCACCCACTTTGGCCTCCCAAAATGCCCGGGTTACAGGTGTGAGCCACCATGCCTGCCTTAAAATGTCTTTATCTGGTTTTGGCATTAGGGTGGTACTGGCCTCATAGAATGAGTTAGAGGTACCTCTTCTGCTTCTATTTTCTAAAAGACATTGTAGAAAATTGTTAACATTTATTTCTTAAATGTTTGATGGAATTAGCCATTTAGGCATGGTAATTTCTTTTGTGAAGATTATCAATTATTTACTCAACTTATTTAATAGATAAAGGCCCATCATATTATCTATTTATCCTTCCTTGTGTGAAATTTTCTTAATTTGTCCTTCCAGGGATCTATTCTCCTCATCCAAGTTATATGTTAGATGAAACTGGCCCATTTCATTGAAGTATATCCCTACTCTGGGCATAGAGTTGTTCATAATATTTCATTATTACTTCTAATGTCCACAAGATCAGTAATTATAAACCTTCTTTTATTTCTGATATTAGTAATTTGTGTCTTCAATGTTTTTGTCTTCATTAGACTGGTTAGGGAGATTTTCAACTTTATCTTTTTAAAAGATCAACTTTTGGTTTTATTGACTTTCTCCAATGTTTCATCAAAGTTTATTGATATCACCACTAATTCTTATTATTTAATTTCTTCTGCTTGATCTGGGCTTAAATTTCCCTTCTTTCCTCAGCTTCCTAATATGGACGCTTAGATTAATTATTTTAAATCATTTTTCTTATCTAAATATATGAATCTAGTAGTATAAATTTCTGTCTAAGCATGCTTTTACCTTATTACACATTTAAAAAATTTTTTCAATAGTTTTTGGAGAACATGTGCTTTTTGGTTATATGGACAAGTTACTTCATGGTAATTTCTGAGATTTTGGTGCACTCATTACCCAAGGAGTACACACTGTATCCAGTATGTAGTTTTTTTATCCCCTACTTCTCTCCCAAATCCCTTATAATATTCTTATGCCTTTGTGTCCTCATAGCTTAGCTCCCACTTATAAGTGAGAACATACGATATTTGGTTTTCCGTTCCTGAGTTACTTCACTTAGACTAATGGCCTCCAACTCCATCCAGGTTGCCGTAACAGCCATTATTTCATTTCATTTCATGACTGAATAGTATTCCACAGACTAAACAAATTTTGGTAGGTTAACTTTAATTTTCATTTAATTAAAAATACTTTTAAATTTCATTTGAGGCTTGTTTGACTCATCATATTTGGAAGTATATTGTTCAATTTCCAAATATTTGGAGAAATTTCCAGCAACCTTTCTGTTATTAGTTTCCCGTTTAATTTTATTTTTGTCTAGGAGCATCTGCTCTATTATTTATATTCTTTTAAACCTGTTAGTGTGTGTTTTGTGGCCAAGAATGTGTTTTATTTTGGTGTATGGTCTACAGGACCTTACAAAGAATGTGTACTTGTTATTTTTGAATAGATTCTTTTATAAATGTCAATATGATTAAATTAATCTAATTAATGGGGTTAATCTATTTAGGTTAACCATATCCTTATTGATGTTCTGCTTCCTTAATCTGTTAATTACCAAAATAAAGATGTTGAAGGCTTCAACAATCTGTTGTCTATTTTTCCTTTCAGTTCTGTCATATTTTGCCTTGTATATTTTGATGCTGTCTTCTATACATTCAGCTTTAGGATTGTTCCAACTTCATGAAGAATTGACCCTTCTAACATTATCTAAAGCCACTCTCTATCTCTGATAATTACCCCATACTGAAGTCTGCTTTATATGAAATTAATATAGCAGTTACAGCTTTCTTTGACTAGTGTTAACATGCTATATCTTCCTCTATCACTTAATGTTTAACCTGTATTTTTGTTTATATTTAAAGTGAGTTTCTTATAGACAACATAGTTGTGTTTTTAAAAACATTTACTCTGACAATCACTGTATTTAATTAGTATATTTGTATAATTCACATTTAAGTGTTTCTTGATATACAGATACCCTGGTGATATTGCAGGTTTAGTTCCAGACCATCATAAAAACTAAATATTGCAATAAAAGGAGCCACACAAATTTTTTATTTCCTAGTGCATATACATGTTTATATTATACAGTAGTCTATTAAGTTTGCAATAGCATTATGTCTAAAAAGTTTATATACCTTAATTAAAAATAATTTGTTACAAAATACTAACAATCATCTGAGCCTTCTGGAGTTATCTTTTTGCTAGTGGAGGGGCTTGCCTCAAGGTTGATGGCTGCTGACTGATAAGGGTGGTGATTGCTGAAAGTTTGGGTGGCCAATGGCAATTTATCCTTTTTTATTTTTTCTTTGAGACAGAGTCATGCTCTGTCACCAGGCTGGAGTGTAGTGGCATGATCTCAGCACACTGCAATCTCTGCCTCCCGGGTTTAAGTGATTCTCCTGCCTCAGCCTCCTGAGTAGCTGGGACTACAGTCGCGTGCCACCACGCCCGGCTAATTTTGGTATTTTTAGTAGAGACGGGGTTTCACCGTGTTGGCCAGGATGTTCTCGATCTCTTGACCTTGTGATCTGCCTGCCTAGGCCTCCCAAAGTGCTGGGATTATAGGCATGAGCCACCTTGCCCGGCTGGCAATTTCTTAAAATAAGAGAACAATGAAGTTTTCCTCATTAGTCGACTTTCCTTTTATGAAAGATTTCTCTATAGCATGCAATGCTATTTGATAGCATTTTATCCATAGTAAAATTTCTTTCAAAACTGAACTCAATCCACTCAAACCCTGCCGTCACTTTATCAATCAACTACGTTTATTTAATACTCTAAATTCTTTGTTGTCATTTCAACAATGTTCACAGCAGCATCGCCAGGAGATGATTCCATCTTAACAGACCACTTCCTTTGCTCCCTCCTAAGAAGCAATTCCTCATCTGTTCAAGTTTTATCATGAGATTGCAGCAATTCAATCACATCTTCAAGCTCCACTTCTAGATCTCTTATTATTTTCACCACAGCTGCAGTTACTTCCTTCACTGAAGTCTTAAACCCCTCAACATCATGCATAAGGGCTGAAATCAACATATGCCAAACTCTTTGTTAAAGTTAGTATGTTTCACTTCCTCCCATGAATCACAAATGTTCTTCATGACATCTAGAATGGTAAATCCTTTCCAGAAGGTTTTCAATTTACTATGCCCAGGTTCATTAGAGAAATCACTATGGCAGCTATAGCATTATAAAATTTGTTTGTTAAATAATAAGAACTGAAAGTCAAAATTACTCCTTGATCCATGGGCTGCAGAATGGATGTTATATTAGCAGCCATGAAAACAATATTAATCTCCTTGTACATCTTTATCACAGCTCTTGGGTCACCAGGTGCATTATCAATGAGCAGTAATATTTTGGAAAGAATCTTTGTTTCTGAGCAGTTCTCAACGGTGGGCTTAAAATATTCAACAAACCATGCTATACACAGATGTCTTGTCATTCAGGCTTTGTTGTTCCATTTATAGAGCACAGGCAGAGTAGATTCAGCATAATTATTAAAGGAATCTAGATGTTCAGATTAGTAAATGAGCTTTAGATTCAATCTAAAGTCAGCAGCTGCATTAACTCCTAACAAGAGAGTCAGCCTGTTCTTTGAAGCTTTGAAGCCAGGCAATGACTTATCCTCTCCAGATCTGAAAGTCCTAGATGGCATGTTCTCCCAAAATAGGCTATTTTGTCCCCACTGAAAATCTGTTTAGTGTAGCCATCTTCATCAATTATTTTTGCTACATCTGCACATTTGTTGCAGCACTTTCTGCTTCAATTTGCATTTTTATGTTATGGAGACAGCTTCTTTCCTTAAACCTTATGAACCAACCTATTCTAGCTTACAACTTTTCTTCTGCAGCTTCCTCACCTCTCTCAGCCTTCAGGGAATTGAAGAATTGTTAGGGTCTTGCTCTGGAGTAGCCTTTGTCTTAAGGGAATGTTGTCGCTGCTTTTATCTTCTATCTAGACCATTCAAACTTTCTTCATATCAGCAGTAGGACTGTCTCATTTTCTTGTCATTCAGGTGTTCATTGGAGTAGCACTTTTAATTTCCTTCAAGAGCACTTTCTTGTGTACACAGCTTGGCTGTTTGATTCAAGAGACCTAGCTATGGCCTCTCTCAGCTTTTGATGTCCTTTCCTGACTAAGCATAATTTCTAATTTTTTGTGAGAGATGTATGACTCTTCCTTTAACTTCAAAACTTGTAGGGTTATGAATTGGCCTAATTGCAATATTGTTGAGTTTCAGGAAATAGGGAGGCCTGAGGAGTAGGAGAGAGATGTGGGGTTGGGGGGACAGTCAGTCAATGGAGCAATCAGAACACACGCAACAGTTATGCAATTAAGTTCATTGTTTCACATGGGCACAGTTCATAATGCTCCAGAACAATTACAACAGTAACATCAAAGATGACTGATCACAGGTCATGGTAATAGATACAATAAAAATGAAGAGACTTAAAAAATTGTGAGAATTCCCAAAATGTGACACAGATTCAGAGTGAACATGTGCTGTTGGAAAAATGCTGCCAGCAGACTTACTAGATACAGAATTGCCACCAACCTTCAATTCTTAAAAAATTCTTATCTGTGAAGAGCAATAAAGTGAAGCACAATAAAACAAGGTATGACTGTAGTTGGAATTAATATCCATCATGTTTTCATTGTTTTCTGTTCATTACATTTTTTTATTGTGTCTTTTCCTCCTTTTTTCTGCCTTTTCTGGTTTTAATGAGCATTTTATATGATTCCATTTTTTCTCCTATCTTGGTATATCATATATTTTTTAAAAATTTGTTCGTAGTTGCTCTTGAATTTCTAACATACGTTTTTAATTAATTTGGGTTTACCTTTAAGTAACACTTTACCACTTCATGTTAGTGTAGGTACCAGATAACAGAATATTCCCAATTCCTCCCTCCTATCCCTATGACATCAATGTCATTCTTGTCATTGATGCATATTCTATAATTAATCATTGCATTGATAGTAACGTTACTTTAAATAGTTATCTTTTAGCTCAACTCGTATAAGAAAAAGAGAAAAAAACTTTTTAATTTTTTCTCCAACATGTCCTTTATTTATGCAGATTCAGGTTCTGACTTGCATCATTTTCTCTCTCCCTGAAGAACTTCTTACATATCTTACAGGACAGTTCTGATGGCAATGAATCCTTTCAGTTTTTGTTTGTCTAAGAAAGTCTTCATTTCTCTTTCATTTGTGAAGGTTAAATTTTTTAAATATAAAATTTCAGGCTGGAAGTTTTTTTCTTTCAACACTTTAAATATTTCATGACACTCTCTTCTTGCATAGTTTCTTTCTTTTCTTTTCTTTTCTTTTCTTTTCTTTTCTTTTCTTTTCTTTCCTTTCCTTTTCTTTTCTTTTCTTTTCTTTTCTTTTCTTTTCTTTTCTTTTCTTTTTTTGAGTTGAAGTCTCACTGTGTTGCCCAGGCTGTAGTACAATGGAAGATCTCGGCCCACTTCAGCCTCCTGCCCCCAGGTTCAGGTGAGTCACCTGCCTCAGCCTTCTGAGTAGGTAGGATTACATGCACTTGCCACCATGCTCAGCTAATTTTTTTTTGTATTTTTAGTAGAGACAGGGTTTCACCATGTTGGTCAGGCTGGTCTTGGACTCCTGACCTCAAGTAATCCCCCTGCCTCGGCCTCCAAAAATGCTGGGATTATGAGCATGAGACACCACGCCTAGCCTTCTTGCATAGTTTCTGATCTGAAGTCCACTGTAATTTTTCTCTTTATTCTTCTATAGATACTGTTCACTCACTTCCCTTAGATTCTTTCAAGATTTTTCTGTCTTTATATTTTTGCAGCTTAAATATATACTTAGATGTAAATTTTATTTTTTATTTTTTTTGAGATGGAGTCTCGCTCTGTCGCCCAGGCTGGAGCGCAGTGGCGCGATCTCAGCTCACTGCAAGCTCTGTCTCCCGGGTTCACACCATTCTCTTGCCTCAGCCTCACGAGTAGCTAGGACTATAGGCTCCCGCTACCACGCCCTGCTAAGTTTTTGTATTTTCAGTAGAGATGGGATTTCACTGTGTTAGCCAGGATGGTCTCCATCTCCTGACCTCGTGATCCGCCCGCCTCCATCTCCCAAAGTGCTGGAATTACAGGCCTAAGCCACCACACCCAGCCTTGATATTTATTTTCTTGGTGTTCTCTAACCTTTCTGGATCTGTGGTTTGAAGTGTGTCATTAATCTTGGAAAGTTCTTGATCATTATTACTTCAGATATTTCTTCTGCTCCATTCTATTTCTTCTCCTTCTTTTATTCTTACATGTGTTTTAGATAGTTTGAAATTGACTCATGGTTTTTGAATGCTGTAAACTGTTTTCTTTTTTTCATTCTTTTTTCTCTTTAAATATCAGTTTGGACAGATTCTACTGTTCTGTCTTCAATCTCCCTAAGTCTTTCCTTGGCCATGCTCGATTCTACTGATGAGTCAATCAAAGGCATTCTTTATTCTGTTAACATCTTTTTAGACTTTTACCATTTTCTTTTGATTCTTAGATCTTTTATTTCTCTGCTTACATTACTGATCTGTTATTGTATGTTGTTAATTTTCTTTCATTAGAGATCTTTACATATTAACTGTGGTTATTTTAAATTCCTGACCTGATGAGTCCGGCATTTGTTTGACATCTGAGTCTGCTTCTGATGTTTGCTTTGTTTCTTCAGATTGTGTTTTTCATTGTTTGCTTGGTTATTTCCTTTTCTGGGTATGCCTTGTAATTTTTGGTGAAAGCTAGACATATTGTATTTGCTAGTAGGAACTGAGGAAAATGGTCATTTAGTTTGTGAATTTGTGTTAGGGTTGGTATTGAACTGTGTTTGATAAGTGCTTTGACTTGAGGTGTCAGAGGCTTCAAATCCCTTAGTGTTCTTGTATTTACCTCCCCTCTTGACTCTGGGCTTCCTAACCACTCCTCCTCAGAGAGTGCCTGTTTCTTGCAGCAATTTCAGCAACAATCCACTAATATTATACAGAAACCCTATTGGTGTGGAGGTAGGGTGTGGGAGATGGAATGAGTTCTATACTCTTGCAATTAAATCTCAGTCTTTGAGTGGGTCTGTGACTCAGGGCTATGACTTTCACAAATGTTTCTTCAGTGGCATAGTATTTCTTTTTTTTTTTTCCCTGCCCAATGTGAAGCAGGAAGGCTAGAGTTGGAGGAAAGCCTTCACTTAAAAAGGTGACTCCTTTTCTTTATAAACTAGACCATTTTTATGGAGAAGGCACTGTGACTATTTCACAGTAACTTCTCTGTACCTTTTCCTACCAGAGCCAGGAGGGGATTTTTCTTAAATATTCACAGTGAAAGCCTGGTTAGTTTCCTGGTTAGTTTCACACAAAAGTGTGAAAACTCTTCCAAGATTGTGGCTCCCAAATGTTCCTCACTGTCACCCTAGGCCACACATAGTGTCTAGAAATTCATCAAAATTGCCACTTCAATATTTCTACAAGTTTGTGTTTCCAGTGGCTGCTGCTTATCTGTGATCCTCTAGATTCTTAGATTTTGTTGTTGTGGTTTGCTACACCACTTCAGCTTTCCGTTGTGTCTAAAAAAAGTAGTTATTTTTCACTTTGTCGGCTTTTTCTTCTTGTAAAGGCAGAAGTGACAGCTTCCAAGCTTTTTACACACCAAATCTGAAAGTGGAAGTCCTATTTGTTATATTCAAAACAGTTAATAACAAAAGATTAAAATAGAGTTTGCCTTTAACGTATATAGCTTTGCTACTTTTAATTTTTTTTTTTTTTTTTTGAGATGCAGTCTCGCTTTGTCACCCAGGCTGGAGTGCAGTGGTGCGATCTTGGCTCACTGCAACCTCTGCCTCCCGGGTTCAAGCGATTCTCCTGCCTCAGCCTCCCAAGTAGCTGAGATTACAGGTGCCTGCCACTACACCCAGCTAATTTTTGTATTGTTTTTAGTAGAGATGGGGTTTCAGTGTGTTAGCCAGGCTGATCTCAAACTCCTGACCTCATGCGATCTGCCCACCTTGGCCTCCCAAAGTGTTGGGATTACAGGTATGAGCCACCACATCTGGATTACTTTTAATTTTTAAAAATATTTTTGAAAATAGGTATCATTTGAAAATATTTCTCAAAAGTGTTGGATATGGACAATCGACTGAAAAAACTGAAGCACCTATAGTTATAAAGCCCTGTGCAAGTGTTTTCCTTTAGTACCTTATGGTCCATTTATAAAGACTGACTGTCCAGTTCTTACAAGATTCAAATATGTTCCAAAATTCAGCCATGTCCTTGTATTAGAAGTAAATAATATAGATTGTGCAATGATTAACGTATACTTACCTATGTTATGTACAAACAGCAGTTATCCCCATCAAGTTGATGAGAACATTGTTTAACATCTGTGTCTAGATAAACCAAATACATTTCTGTGATGAGGAATTATTTTTTCTTTGACTTAAATTACTTTTATTCCTAGGTGGGAGTAGACGTTAGCAATAAGAATTTTCTTAGAAGTTAGAGAAAAGGAAACATCTGACTTCCTCTGTTTATAACAGAAATTTCCTTTGCTCTACATCAGAGGGGCCAGGGCTTCAGAGGTCTTTTCTTTCTCAGATGAAATTTTCTATATCTGCCAAGCTAGATATATCAAAAGAACAGCAAAAATGAAAAAGTAGATGTTAAACCCTTGAAAAAAAGTGTTTAACACTGAAGTCATTCTTAAAAAGCAAGAAATCTTGCTTCAGAAATTTTTCCTTTGGGTATTTGAAACTATAGACTAGAGGGTGCATTGGAAAAGAACTAACACATCTATTGTGAGTCCTTTATTTGAGATTCAGAAACGAAGGATATCAATGAAGTAGGCAAAATAAAGGAGCGTGTCAACAACAACTTCACAGATAAATTTACCAGCCAGGCACGGTCTTGCACCTGTAATACCAGCTACTCAGAAGGCTGAGGTGGGGGAATCACTTGATTCTAGGAGCTCATGGCTGCAGCGAGCTATGACTGTGCCACTGTGCTTCAACCTGGGCTACAGAGCTAGATCCCATCTCTACAAACAAAACATGCACAAAAATCAAATTAATGTACTACATATTATTATTTATTACATAAAAACCAAGACTAAATGCTCATTAAGAAAGCATAATATTATATCAATGTTAGGGAAACAGCTACACAATGTTGTTGACTCCACCATAAAAATAAATTTAACATTTCTGAAATTTGAACTGGTTTTAAAAAGCAATCATCATCTAGTTCCCAAATCTGAGTTTCTAATTCTACTCTCTAATAAAATAAAGCAGAGCTTCATGCAGAAACGGCTATTCCAGGGCTGGGGCAAGGAACATACAAGATGAAACTGGAGCATCTTGTTCTACCAGAAAGAAAGAAGATGCTTTAAAGACAAGCAAACAAACACTTGACCGACCTATGTTCGCAGGACAAAGGAGTCATCTGAATGGGCTTTATTTGAGCAATAAGATTAAAAATGTAGTATTGTATTATAACCCAAAGCATAAAATAAATATTCATGAGTCTATACTAATATAAATAATTGATGGAATAATAAATAAATGGGTGAGAATAGATGAATGTCCAATATTGAAGAATTCCAAATAATTGACATAGATACCATACCCTGAAGGAGCTGGAATGTAACTCTCTACTCCTTAGGTGTGGACTGCATAATGACTCCCTTTCAAAGAATTCCATCTGGAAAGAGGGGGAAGTTAGTAACTATACAGTGGAGACACCTGACAAACAGTACTTCAGCCAGATGGTCAAGGACAGCATCAGCCATGATAAGTCGTGTTGGCAATATATATCCTTGGTGCCATGAGGATGGCACTGCCCTCTGTGACCTTCCTCCCCAAAACTGGCAAAGTCTATCTAACCATGACAAAAGGCAAGTAGAGAGACAGTCCTTAAAATATGTGACCAACGACTGAGCATGGTGGCTCACACCTGTAATCTTAATACTTTGGGAGGCTGAGGCCAGCAGATCATGAGGCCAGGAGATCAAGACCATCCTGGCCAACATAGTGAAACTCCATCTCTACTAAAATACAGAAAATTAGCCTGGCATGGTGGTGTGCACCTGTAGTCCCAGTTACTCAGGAGGCTGAGGCAGGGGAATCGCTGGAACCCAGGAGGCAGAAACTGTAGCAAGCCAAGATCATGCCACTGCACTCCATCCTGGCAACAGAGTGAAGTTCCATCTCAAAACAACAACAACAACAACAAAACAAAAAACAAACAAACAAAAACACCAATACTCTGCAAGGCTGTTAAGGTTAGCAAAAACAAGGGTGATCTGTCACAGTTAAGGAGAGCCTGAGCTGGGCACAGTGCTCACATGTGTAATCCCAGCACTTTAGGAAGTCGAGATGGAAGGATCAGTTGAAGCTAGGGATTTGTGACCAGCCTGGGCAACATGGTGAGTCCCCATCTCTGCAAATAATTTAAAAAATAGCCTGCATAGTGGTTCATGCCTATAGTCCTAGCTACTCAGGAGGCAAAGGTGGGAGGATCACTTGAGCTCAGGAATTCAAGACTGCAGTGAGCTATGGTCCTACCATTGCAATCCAGCTTAGGTGGCAAGATGAGACCCAGTCTCAAAAAGAAAAAAAAAAAAAAGAAGAAGGAAAAGAAGAACCAGAGGAGACAAGGCAGCTAAATAGATTGTGGCATTCTGGATGGGGTCCTGTAACATAAAAAGGACATGATGTAAAAACTAAGGAAATTCTAATAAAGAATGGACTTTGGTTATTAGGAATACAGCAGTACTGGTTTGTTAGTTGTGACGATTAGACCATACTAATGTAAGATGTAAATAACAGGAGAAACTGGGAGTGGGAGTTTTTCTGTAAACTTAAGACTACTCTAAAATTTTAAAAAGCTCATTAAAAATTAATCAACATAAATTTTCCACCAGTGTACAGAATTAGCTGGAGGAGGACTAAGACAAAATGTCAATTAACTTAAAAAACAGTCCCTTACTTTTGCTTTATTTCTGCTGCACTCAGAATGAGCATCCATTCATTTGTTTACTCAACAGGTATATTTTGAACACAAGTTGTGCACTAGGTTCTTTGCCAGGTCGGTAGATATACAGTCGTGAGCAAAATAGTTCAATATTTTGGCCACTGCTCCATAGCCCATGAGAGGGGAAACAATAGCTAAATATGTGATTCAGAACAGCCGTAAGTGCCATGAAAGGAAAGTACAGAGAAGTATAGACCTTCTCAAAGGTGAATCTGATCTCCTCAGATGGGAGGTAGAAATGTGGTCAGGGCATGTCCCAGAGGGAGAGAAGTTGAGGCTGAGATGTGAAGTGTGTATGAGAATTGAGGGGAATTTCGGGGCAGGGAAGATGGTCTTGACAGGAGGAACAGCATGTGCGAGAGTGCTGAGGACTGGGAACGTAGTATGTTGCAAGAACCGAAAGGAGATGAGCATAGTTGGAGTGGAGAGCACAGGGAGAAAGAAACCATGCTTTTGACAGTGGATCAAAACACCTTTCTTTTACTCTAGGCTGCATTTAGAAGTACATTGGTCTAGGGAGAAAAAGGAGGTCACATTCCACTATTTCCCTATCCTCTCCTCCCCGGACCCCTGCTGTGCTCTACAACCTTACACGTCTGTACCTCTTTCTAGAAGGCATAGTGACACTTCGTTGTAAATGAAGCTGGCTGGATCTTAAGGAAACCCCAGCCCGAGCTCTTTGTACACTCTTCCATGGAGACTTCCTATTTTCATATTCCAAAGATCAGAGAGGCCAAACTGGTACTGACCTTCTCCTGGGTCCCAGCCCCACTTCTACTGCCTCCTTTAGAGTACTCTCGGGTATGAGGCCTTTCCTTCTATGCCCAAACCCTGAACAAAAGCAGATCACGCTTCTCATCTGCTTGCTCATAAATGTATTGTAGGACTTAGGATGTGATATTGCAGTATTTTCTTTGCATCTGTTTGTACTACATCACTATGAGCTCTTTAGGGAAGGACCATGTCTTATTTATTAGGAATTAAGAAATACTTATTGAACAGATAATTAAAATAAAGCTCATGGCTGGGCGCGGTGGCTCAAGCCTGTAATCCCAGTACTTTGGGAGGCTGAGATGGGCGAATCACGAGGTCAGGAGATCGAGACCATCCTGGCGAACACGGTGAAACCCCGTCTCTACTAAAAATGCAAAAAAATTAGCCGGGCGTGGCGGCAAGCGCTTGCAGTCCTAGCTACTCGGGAGGCCGAGGCAGGAGAATGGGAGAATGGCGTGAACCCGGGAGGCGGAGCTTGCAGTGAGCCGAGATTGCGCCACTGCACTCCAGCCTGGGCGACAGAGCGAGACTCCGTCTCAAAAAATATAAAAAATAAAAAAATAAAGCTCATGTCATTACTCACGAATTAGAATTTTAATGCTGAATTCATTCACTTCAAGTTTTATCTGCGATGAGTGACCCAGATAGCAGGTGGTCTCACCTTGCAATAATCATTGACAGGTGGTTGGGTGGACGTCATCAGATCAGAAATGTGGTATGCCACATCTGCTGCCTGTGACTCCAGGCCTTAAGGGTATTGTCTGTGTGTGTGTGTGGGGGGGGGCGTTTCAGTTTCTCATTTTCACAAAAATGTATGAACTTCTTTGGGCTAGTCTATATTTGAGAGTTCAATCTATTCTTCAGAGTAAAGCTGCTCTTTCTTTATCAGCCCTAGCACACAGAAAATGATGTGCACCACGCCTCATGTTCCCATAGGTCCACCTTTGTTACGGGCTGTGGTACGGACCAGAGAGTCCAGCTTGGGTGGAGTCCTAATGGTACTCGCTATGATGTCATTCTTCTGCTTCCACTGAAGAAAACACTTCGAAATGCACATGAGAGTGACACTGTTGAGGGATGACCTTGAATACACTGATTTATTTTTCAAGCAAATCTCACACACATTGGAGTGTTTTACTAAAATTAGTAATATTTTGAACACAACTCACAAATGATCTTGACAAACAAAAATGTTTAACTTCTATCTTATTTAATATAGTCACTTTGAATGGGGAAGACATGGGCTGAGAAATCTTCTCTTACCAAACTGTTAAAGACATTGTTTTGGCCGGGTGTGGTGGCTCACGCCTGTAATCCCAGCATTTTGGGGGGCCAAGGTGGGCGGATCACCAGAGATCGGGAGCTCGCCAACATAGTAAAACCCCATTGCTACAAACAAAACAAAACAAAACAAAAAAATTAGCTGGGTGTGGTGGCAGGCCCCTGTAATCCCAGCTACTCAGGAGGCTGAGGCAGGAGGATTGCTTGAACCCAGGATGCAGAGGTTGTGGTGAGCCGAGCTCATGCCATTCGTTGCACTCCAGCCTGGGCAACAAGAATGAAACTCCATCTCAAAAAAAATAAATAAATAAAAAATAAAAACAAAAAATAATTTGTTTTAGAGCTAATCTTGACATAAAAGTGAGAATCATATCGTGGTCAGACTATTTCATTTCTTTCATCAAAACTGTTGATTAAAACATTAATATGATGTTATTTATGGGCTCTCAGAGCTGCCAAGCGTTGTGAAGGTTGCAAACTACACAGCTCCAGGAGTATTAGTCACATGTGCTGTTTACTTGTTGTGCTGTTTAACCTTACAGTTGTATGCTCTGAAAACTGAGGTATTTTGTGATGCATCAATACCAAGTCACTGGTCATTGATTTACCAATATCAGACACAAGACAGCTTGTTTTATTGATGAGACTGTTACTTAGGAAATCAAATTATTGACTATGGTTCAGTTATATCTATCAGTGAACACATTAAAACCTTTTACTTAATTGGTTCTTTGTTTAAATGATTGCTATGTGCTGATATTTCACCAGTTTTATTACTATCTAATAAAATTCTAATTACATGTCATGTAATTCATTTTGAAATTACAGTCATTGATTTCTGCTCTGAGAAGGAAACATACATTTTCCCCAACCAATATGCTTGAATCATGGGAATTAGACTTCTTAAACTCTCTAGTGTTCATCAATACCATAAAATTATAGCATAGGTCATTTTAATTCTCAAATGAGATATGTGGCAATTCAAGAGAGATTAAAAGTGCTATGATCCAGGACAGGAATTGTGAACCTTTCCAGTGTGGCAGCATATTTTCTGTAGTAGAATCTATAAGATTCTACTCAATTTCTCTATGATAAGCTTATTTGTTCAATTAATTTTATCAACAGAAAGAATTAAAAAATGAATGAATCCTGTTAAAAATAAGTTTTTAATAAGCTGACTATTATTATAACTATTATTTACATAAGAGCTCCAGATTTTTATAACAAGGCCTAAGTTAATTAAGGTAAGTTTCAAATGTAGATTCTCTACAGAGAGATATATTATTTGCTGGTACAAAACACACCTCTAGTGCTACTATTTTTTTATAAGTGTGTTTACAAGAACTGAATTTCTAAGATCTCACATTATAGTTCTATAGATAATGAGATACCACATTTTTCCATGGTGGCTGAAACTCAATTTCGTGCTGTCAACTAAGAACTGTGTATTCCAATAAAGTTGTCCAAGGCTCCCAGCCAGGAGTACTATACCATATACTTTACCTACCAACCAGATGATGAAGCATATCAAAACTGTATCCTTCCAGACATTTACTATTAAATGAATAATGACTAAGATTAACCTGTTGAAGAACTGACTTGAAAAGGAGGACAGATATAATATTTAGTCCAACAGAAGGAATGTTTAAAAAAGAAACAGCTGCTTACCGTCAACTTGCTTTCCTTAGTGAATCTTTTTTCCTAGTCATTAAAACACTTTTTTCCAGGCCATGTACAATGTTTGAAATAGCTATTTTGTCAACACACATCTGCATAATCTCAAAGGCTACATCATGTGACTTAACAATGCAATTAGTAGCATTTCATTTGGAGGGGTCCAAAAGAATATTTAAAAAATAAGAAACTGCCTTCAATAAGAGGCAAATGGATGTGTTCTAGAAGAATAATGATAACTTTCTACATCCGTGCATCATAAATGTCCATTTTGTTATTGCTTTGCAGATAGAAATGAAAAGATGAAATACGAAATATGAAAAAATAGACTGTAGTCATGGAAGTGATAAACTTCACATGACACTTAAAATCAACATACTCTTACCTTGCTAAATTACCAGTTTATTTGAAATAAGTATAGTGATAATCGCTATACGAGTATTTAGCAATTCATTCTATTTTAGTGGTTCATTTAGCAATTTTAAAAAGACACTTCAGGGCCAGGCACGGTGGCTCACACCTGTAATCCCAGCACTGTGGGAGGCCAAAGCGGGCAGATTACCTGAGACCAGGAGTTCGAGACCAGCCTGGTCAACATGGTGAAACCCTATATCTACTAAAACTTAGCTGGGTATGATGGCACACACCTGCAATCCCAGCTACTTGGGAGGCTGAGGTAGGAGAATTGCTGGAGCCCGGGAGACAGAGGTTGCAGTGAGCCAAGATTGTGCCACTGCACTCCAGCCTGGCCCACAGAGTGAGACTCTGTCAAGAAAAAAAACAAAAATAAAAACACTTCATTGTCTTTGTAAAATTTTTATAGGTTTAAGGGGTATGAGTGCAGTTTTGTTACATGGATCTATTACGTAGTGGTGAAGTCTGGGCTTTTAGTGTAACCATCTCTCAAATTGTACACATGAACATCTTTCAAAAGAAGACACGCCACTGTTTTTTGATGGTAATGAAGGATTATAGAGAGAGTACTGGTATAATGGTAATAATTTATTATGCTATACATAGTGTTAATACCTATAAAAAATAGTTGTCTAAGTACTTGTAGCATAAATTAAGTCACAAGTATGATTTTTTTAATATTCAAAGATAAAATTTCCATATAAGATGTATCTGGGAAACCATCATTCTTAGCAAACTATCACAAGAAGAGAAAACCAAACACCGCATGATCTCACTCATAGGTGGGAACTGAACAATGAGATCACTTGGACTCGGGAAGGGGAACATCACACACCGGGGCCTTTTGTGGGGTGGGTGTAGGGGGGAAGGATAGCATTAGGATATATACCTAATGTAACTGACGAGTTGATGGGTGCAGCACACCAACATGGCACAAGTATACATATGTAAGAAACCTGCACGTTATGCACATGTACCCCAGAACTTAAAGTATAAAAAAAAAAAAAAAGATGTATCTGCTATAGATAAGTAAGATGAAATACATATATGATTATTGGTATTTATTATCCTGACTGTTGGCCTCTGGGTGGCAAATAGGTGTCAACTTATGTGAAAATTCGAATTGATCAAAAGGTGCTGCCTGGGTCACTGTGATCAGAAAACTTCTGAGTTCTCATTGAGAAAATGTGTAATGATGGGTTTCTGATGTTTGGGATGTGGGTGGTGAGAGATGGCCCATGTAGGTACCTAACATTTACTATCCCTAGGACTAACATAGCTTAGAAATTAACTGAAAAATCAAAACAAATTATGTTTTATTATATATTATATATATATTTAAATATATATATTTTATTATAAATTATATATTATATATATGTATCCCTGAATATATATTTAACCTTCTATCACACAAAACCTAAAGAAATTTAATTAAATGTTCAGTGAAGGTTTTATTTCTTTTTTTCCCTTTAAATCATAGCTAATGACCAGGCCCAGTGGCTCATATCTGTAATCCCAGCACTTTGGGAGGCCCAGGTGGGAAGATCATTTGAGACCAGGAATTCAAGTCCAGCCTGGGCAACATAGTGAGACCCTCTTTCCACAAAAATTACAAAAATTAGCTGGATGTGGTGGCACACACCTGTAGTTCCACCTACTCATGCGGCTAAAGCAGGGAGGATCACTTGAGCCCAGGAAGTCGAAGCTGCAGTGAGCTATGATTGCACAACAGAGCAAAATCCTGTCTCAAAACAACAACAACAAAAAAACAAAACAAAAAAATCAAAACATACCTAATACTTTCTGTGGTACATGGAGCCTTGCATAATGTTTTTATGTTTGGGACACTTTTTGGTTGGAAAAATAAAGTGGAGAGATGATAGCAGAAAGCATAAGTCCTACTCTTGGCAGAGTATGTAAAAAACCACTTAACATACATACGAACCAAGAGTCAAATTTCTTATAAACTGCTTGAATAGTGAATTCTAGAGTGTTTCTAAATCAGAGTTTACAAGAACTCAAACACATAAACAGTGACAGTGAAGACTGGCTGTAATCCAAAGAGCTAAAAATGGTTGAAAAAATTATAATTACAGCTTGAAAATGTAAGTTATAGAAAATACATTCCTTGAGTCATTGGCAGTATAAACATTCTAACTCCAAATGCCTCTCATTTCTAGATAAATCTTCTGGAATTTAAAAAATAAATGCAAGGATTTTCAAAGCTTTTGGTTAATACTGAGAGCACCACAAGAAAGATCACTGAAGATCTGAGAAACGTAATTGGAAAATTTGACTACTTTTGCCACCATACAAATGTATCTGCCTGAAGGGAAAATTTAAAAATTAGGACTAGGGTGAGATTCAAGCTTTATGTATAGGATAACTTAGATATAACTAATAGACACCTCCCAAATGAGCAATGTGAAAAAGAATAGCAGTCTCATTTTGAAAAAACTTTTAAAAAAAGTTTATGTTCCTTAAGCTTCTATTTAAAATGAGTTGACCCTTATCTGATTTCACAGTTAGTTTTCAAAGGAAGAATGAGTCATGTCAGAAATGTTGTCAATTTTGCTTTTATGAGGTTTGGCAAATGACTTTCTATTTTCTCCATATTTTATGAGATCTCAAAATAGATTTAGGAATTCCCCCCCACCCACCCCTGCTCTAGAGTGAACATTATAATATTAACTACAATCAGTTTAAAAGACCTTTTAGCTTCCAAGGGGCTTTTCACCTATATTACGTAGCTTTGTTAATCCTGTCATCCTGATTCAGAATGGAGTGGAGGTGCCAGCATCCTAGGTGTACAAATGACAGCATTAACACGTGGCTGATTAAGGGGTTTTCCAAGGACACATGGTTGCTATGAGGCAAAGTAGGGAGCTAAAACCCAAACTGTCTGACTCATTGCTGAATTGTTTTCCAGACCACTTTATGTGGAATACTATGGGAGGTCTTGAGGAATATGACCTCTGACTCTTCTTTAAGAACAAATGCCCTTCCTCTACCAACAGATTAATAGCGGTATAGGAATACATGCTGTTTTGTTTTGTTTTGAGACAGTCTCACTCTGTTGCCAGGGTGAAGTGCAGTGGCGAAATCTCAGCCCACCCACCTCCTGGGTTCAAGTAATTCTCCTGCCTCAGCCTCCATAGTAGCTGGGATTACAGGCACACACCACCATGCCCGGCTAATTTTTTTTTTTTTTTTGGTAGAGATGGGGTTTCACCATATTGGCCAGGATGGTCTCAATCTCTTGACCTCATTATCTGCCTTCCTTGGCCTCCCAAAGTTCTGGGATTACAGGTGTGAGCCACCGCTCCCAGCCAGAATACATGCTTTTTAAAAAGGCCCCAGAAAATCTCTCCACAGAAAAAGTTTTAGTGTTGTGCGGCATAATCTTTTTATTCTTTCTCCTTTTCTCCTTTCGTACCATCTCCCTGAATGACTTCAGTCACTCCACAGCTTTGCTCACCATCTGTACTTTGATGGTATTGTATCTGCAGCTCAGATTTCCCTTCTTCTGTAGCTTCTAATCTAAATGTGTATCCACCTACTGGATACCTCTACTTGAATGCCTTCCAGAGGAGCCAGACTCAAACTGTTCCAAAAGGAATTTACTGTCTTCCCTCCACACCTGCTTCCCCTCTGTGTTTTCTGTATGGGGATTCGTGTAATCCTTTACTAAACAAACCAGAACTTGAACTGCATCCTTTCTTCCTCCCTGTGATCCATCATAGCCATGCACTCTCCAGCTGCTGGTGATTCAGTTTTTCTAGCACTTCTTAAATCCTGTGGGCCTTTTCCATTCTTACTGCATGGATCTAGGTCAGGCCCCCATGACTTTTCACCTAGATTAAGGCCTACACTTTCTGACTGGCCCCTCTTCTTGCAATCTGGCCTGTTTCTCATTCAGTTTCCACACTACTGTCAGCCATCAATGGCTACCCAAAGGATTTATGGTCATATTTTAACTCTTCAGTGTGACCTATAGTCTCAGCTATGTGAGAGGCTGAGGCAGGAGGATTGCTCGATCCCAGGAGATAGACGCTGTGCTGAACATGATTGTACCACTGCCCTCCAGCCTGGGTCACAGAGCAAGACCCTGTCTTAAGTAAGTAAGTAAATAAATAAATAAATAAATAAAGTGACTTGTAGAGCTTGCCCCATCTGGCTCATGGTTATTGACCCAGCTTCATGCTATATCTCTTTCTGCCTCACTGTCTAAGCTTAAGCTATATAGAAATCAAATCTTAAGTTATACTGAATGTCATATTGGGATTCTTCCTTTATTTATGCCATTCGTAGATGGTATCACTCTTCTGCCATAATGTCCAGTTTTTCTCAGTGTGGTGTCCCTTCTGCCATTGGAATATTATACCTCTTTGTCCTGCAGACATAGCCAGGTGATTTGTTTTGCCTAAGGAAATATAAACAAAAGTGGCATCTATCATTTTTGGAGGATAGCTTTAAGAGCCATGTTAAAGACGATGGCTTATAAGAGCCATTCAATGTGATCTCTTTCTTCACTCTGCCACCAGACAGGCAATGTCCTACATGGAGGATGATTCATCAACCTATGTCCTGGAGAGAAGACATGGAGCAGAGATGTGGTCAGCACGTGATGGCTACAAATGTGAGACTGTAAGGGTCATCCAGTATCAGGCAGACCTACAGAAGCTTTTACAAGGAGGACTGAGGAACAACAGTCTTCCTTAATCTGGCTTATTTGCATGATCTCTTCTTTATTTTGTGTATTTTTGTCAAATATGTTGAGCAATATAATTCTAGAATTGTGAAAATTTTAGTTTTACATTAAATCATACAGACATAGAATGAATACAAAATAAACCTTTCTAGTTCTAAAGTATCTAAACTTGGATATCTTTTTTGTTTTCTCAGCATGACTTAGCCTGCTTTTACTGTTACTTCTGCCTTGGGAAGTCGTCTTCGCCCTCTTTGACCAGCTAACTCCCATCCATTGTCTCAGCTGAGATTCCATTCTCTTAGAAATCCATCTCTAACTCCTTGGCTGAATGGCACTCTTGTGTTTCTGTGCCACTCTGTACGTCTCCTAATATTGTTGATTACACTGCACTGTAATTTCTTGGTTATTGTTTGTGTCCCTACTAGATGGTCAACTCTACAAGGGCATGGTGCATCTCTTCCTTGTTTATCATTTTAGTCCTATCTCTTAGTACCTAGCAAATCAAAGTTATGCAATCACTATGTTGTTTGGAAAAATGATAAATAAATAAATGTAGGAAAAGTAGTTAAAAGTAAATCAACTCTTACATCCCCAAATACTGTGAAAGATTTTCAGCTTCAAAACTGCATAAGCAAGAGCCATAAATGGAAATTTTCTTTACCGTGGTGACAGATGGAACACTGAAAGGAAAACTTATCACTGACATTTAACACATATCAGTGCCACTTTCTGTTATCACACATTTGCAAACTACAGAGCTCTGTGAAAAGTTTTAATTATAAATTGTAGTCTAGATTACATTTTTGTTCTGAGTCCCTTGAATGTGTTCAATTTCACTGTGGTAGTCATGTCCAGTAACAGCTCCACTAGCCATAAAGGACAATTTATCTCAGGATCACAAATGTGAGACAGTAATGGGGCCATTCAGTTTCAGGCAAACCTATAGAATTCTTTTTCCAAGGAAGCTTGGTGGGTAACAATATTCCTTAATCTGGATTATTTACATCTTTATTATGTGTGTTTTTATCAAAGATGTCAGGCAGTGTGATTTTAATTTAGAATTGTGACAATTTTCATTTTACATGAAATCACAGGACAGTTTTAGTTCCGTGTTTGTATTACATGTAACGGACTTCCTAGAATTGTGTTATGTATGCAATAGGTTTGCAATAAAATTTTGTTTCCAATCTATACCTTCCTCTTACTACTGCTTATATTTTTTCCTTCACTATCAAGTTTCTTTGAAACATTAAAATAATAATTTATATATTTTCACCTGCATTTTCTAACATCTCTTACTTTTCACTTTTAATGTTCTACCCAAACTCTCTCTCTCTCTCACACACACACACACACACCCTTACACATACACACACACACACAGAGGCCAGGTCAAATATTTCAGCTTGAAGCCATGAAATCCTGTGACAAAGGTCTACTAAACTTTCTAAAATCTGTTTCTATATTGCGTACATTTTTAATTTTCTGCATATTATGATACACAGAAAATCTTAAAAACATTTCTGGTTGGAGAAAAGACTGCCCCTCCTGGAGCTAGTCAATTCTCAGAGATCTAGAGCAGGAGTGTGCCTTTCACACCCAAACTCAGAAATCCAGAGCCACGCCTCCTCTCTCTGGCTTGTGCATCCCACGGGGGCAATATTTCTCTGCCTTAATCATCCCAGGGCCACGTACCAGGCAACTAGGGACCACCCCTATAGTTCGGAGCCCACTAAAATTATTATTAGCCAGTTCTAAACTGTTTTCTCTTTCTTGCCTTCCCCCCCCGCCACCCCCCTCCCGCTGGAAACTCTAGTAAAGGCTCTGGCCTAATGCTTACGGTTTTCCCTGACTCCTGCCCTCTGCCATCTGACCTAAATCTGGTGCTTCCCCAGTGATACTGTATGGTATGCAATGACCCCCCCTCTAGAATATGCAAGTAAAATAAACTTTCCTTTCTTTTCCTTTTTTTTTTTAAGACAAGGTCTCACTTTCTTGCTCAGACTGGAGTGCAGTGGTGTGATAACAGCTCATTGCAGCCTTAATCTTCTGATCAAGCAATCCTCCTGTCAGCCTCCCCAGTAGCTGGGACTACAAGAAGGTACCACCATACCCAGCTATTTTTTGTGCTTTTTGTAGGGACAGGGTTTCACCATGTTGCTCAGTGTGGTCTCAAACTCCTGGATTCAAGTGACCCACCTGCCTCAGCCTCCCAAAGTGCTGGGATTACAGGCTTGAGCCATCATGTACCTCTCTTGGATCTTGTCTCGTGGCTGCACTTTACTGAACATCACAAAAAAGAGCTCAGAGCAGCCTCATATATTTTCCTTCTTTTTGCCAAACCCCTTTAGATTGTTTGTTTGGGTGGTCATCTAGGCTTTTGACTCTGATTCTTTCTAAAATGACATCTTGGACTACCCCTCTGTGCCATACATTTTAGTCCATTGGCAAGAGATGCCTTAAACTATAATTGACTCAGGCCCCTAGATACTGCACCCCAACTCTGGCCTAGTATTTCTATTCCTGATTACTTAGGAAGGAAAAAACTGAGGATTATATGTTCTTTTGTTCCCCTCGCACCCTGGAGCACCACTTGGGCCTTGTTGAGAATTCTACTTGATCTGAGGGACTCTGAACATTTAGTTTTAATGTCACAACCTGGAAAACAGAGCTTCTAAACCAAAGTCATAAAGTGTTAGGCCTGAAAAGATCTTATGACACATAGACTAATGTCTCATCTCTTAAATGAAGACTTTTAAAGTCAGAGACTGTCTAATGGTTTACTTGACCTAGAGCTAATGAGTAGAAAGTGCGGAAGTAGAAGCTAAGTCTTCTAAACTTTTGAGTGTTCTTTTATTTAGACTTTTCTATCTTTTGTTCTCTGTGTTTCTCTCTTTTTTTAAAATCAACTTTTATTTTAGATACAGGGGGTTACATGTGAATGTTTGTTACATAGATACATTGCACCCAGGTAGTTAGGATAGTACCCAACTGGAAGTTTTATTTTTCTTTCTCTTCTTTTCTCTTTCTTTCTTTCTCTCTCTCTTTTCTTTCTTTCTTTCTTTCTTTCTTTCTTTCTTTCTTTCTTTCTTTCTTTCTTTCTTTCTTCTTTCTTTCTTTCTCTTTCTTTCTTTCTTTCTTTCTTTCTTTCTTTCTTTCTTTCTTTCTTTCTTTCTTTCTCTTTCTTTCTTTCTTTCTTTCTTTCTTTCTTTCTTTCTTTCTTTCTTTCTTTCTTTCTTTCTTTCTCTTTTTTTGTCTTTCTCTCTTACTT
>NW_012118487.1:32216123-32259942 GCF_000951035.1 Colobus angolensis palliatus
TCTTTCTCTCTCTCTTTTCTTTCTTTCTTTCTTTCTTTCTTTCTTTCTTTCTTTCTTTCTTTCTTTCTTTCTTTCTTTCTTTCTTTCTTCTTTCTTTCTTTTTCTTTCTTTCTTTCTTTCTTTCTTTCTTTCTTTCTTTCTTTCTCTTTTTTTGTCTTTCTCTCTTACTTTCCTTTCCATTCCATTCCATTATCACAGTACCTATTTCTCATATAGTTTCTGCACTTCATTGGTCTTACTGTAGTTCACACTTTAAATGAAGCCCATCAGTGGATCTCTTGTACAGTACCAGGCATGTTGCACATGAGGTCACTAATGAATAGTAAATTTCATAAGCTGATTTCCTAGATGAATGGATTGGAAGAGAACATAGGAATTACAGCAGTGGTTAATTGGGGATTAAAAATGGCTCAAGGCTTTCAGCCTGGTGGAAGGCAGCAGATAGTGTGTATGTGCTTGCACCTGAGTTAACACAGTGCTAATGCTTTTTTGGGAGGTGGGAGAGGAAAGATGATAAATATACAGAGTTTAAGATGATAGTAATTTATCCAAATGGAAATATCTAATAGACAGTGATGATACAGAAAAAGAAGAAAAATCAGGACTGATGAAAGATGTAGATAGGGAGAGGCTCTTTAAGCAGTGAGTGTGACTGTAAAGAGAAAATACAGAGATAGGCAAGAGAGAGGAGCCTGTGGTCAAAATTAGCACTTCTAGCAAAGAAAGCAGAGAAGGAGCAGCCAGACATGTTCTTCTCTGAATAACAGTGGTATGGTTTCCTGGAATCCCAAAGTAGAGAGATTCTGCAGGAACAGCCAGGATTGGGAGTGGCAGGAAGTATGGAAATATTATATGGCTTATCCAATCAGATGCTCTTTCTAGGACTTTGACTCTTAGTTGAAGAAGTAAGATTTGACTCCTTCATATAGAAACCTAGAGGTTGAAGTAAGTGTAGTGTTTAGGGTATGAGAACATTAGCCTGCTTCAGCCACCAGCACTTGGCTGCCTATGGATCCTGCTGCCAAGATCCCTTGATTCCTGCCAGTTTTCCTGGCCAGTCTTCAGCTTCCCATTAACCATGGGTTCCTCCATTCTGCTAAAATTTGTCTTTCATATTTAAGATGGCCAGCATTAGTTTCTGTTGCTTGGCTCCAAGTACTTTATTTGACTCACAGGGTGACTTCATCTTATTTATGAAAGCTTAGAGAGATACTGATTTCTGTAAGTAGACTCAGTACTGGGGATGGCAGAGATGGAAAAGGAACTGTATTTCAAGATAAAAATGTCTTCAGTGATCTTAGAGAGGTCAAGTTCAATAGCCTGAGGATGGTAAGATATTCCATTGTAGCAGATCAGGAAATGAGTAACTGGCGAATTGAAGGAGGCTATAAATAAAGGCAAATTTAAGCAATTCTAAAATACTAAAGATCTTCAAATTTGGTTACAGGGAACAGGATGTGCATGTATGAGAGGTACAGTACAAATGTCATGGGGAGAAATGTGACAAAATCAAACATGGCACTTAGAGCAAGTCAAGCAAAAATGTAACAAAGCGTGTTGGTGGGGATGGGGTGGCCGAGTGGAGAAGGAACCCATTATAGCCACTGAATGAGTAGAATTGATTCCAACATATCACATATGACAATATCTTGGGTTTTTACTATGATCTATTCATTCATAACACTATTACAATTGAAATAAATCATATTACAGCAGAAAAAAATAAAGAAGTTGCTACCATTAACAAATTTGAAGGGATTATGTTAATAATCAGTTTTTAAAAATTGAGATGAGGGGGTCTCACTTTGTCACCCAGGCTGGTCTCGAACTCCTGGACACATGCAATCCTTCTGCGTCAGCCTCCCAAGTAGCTGGGAATACAGGTGCATACCACTGCCCAGGCTGATCATCAGTATTGTTGACATTAAAAAAAAAAAAATCAATGAAAGTAAGCCCATGATTATTGAGAGAACTTCCCCCCCCCACCCAATTCTTGCAGATACCCAAATTGTGAAATATTAATACTGTTAATCTTTGAAAACTCCTTACTTGGGATTAAGGAAATATGTTCCTCTAAGAATATGAAAATCAATGTTGATGTACTAGTTAGTTTTCTTGACATATTTTAGCAGATTTCATTAAATTTTTTCCATCAGAAATCGCGTTTTTGTTACATAAGTCTTTAGTGGCAACATGAATAAACATCAAATAGCTTTAATTTCTTTTGCCATTACTACAGATAGATTGGCCATATTTTGTGGGGGATGGTTAGCCTGTTGCTATTTCGCAGTTGTCAATAAATTCATAAAACATTACTCTTAGGAATTCTGTAAAAAGTCTTGTTTGCTTTTCTATGTTAAATATGTTTTGAATTGCTTTGAAGTAAAGAAACGCTGAAGTCCAAAGAAGATGGAAAAAACGATGTTTTAACATTATAAAATCTAAAATAAAGCAAACACCAAAAGGAAACGTCATTTTTTCAGTTAATTACTTGACATGCAGCTTCAACAGGAGGCTACATGCCACATGCAGAATACAGCCCAAGGCTTTACGGTGCCTTTAGTCTTTCTTTTAGGTTACCATTTTATTCTTAGCACCTGACACTGTGCTGGACACATGCTAAGTAATCAATAAATACTGATAAGAAAATGAATAAATAAATCGATAAATTGGTGCCTAAATTTGTTTTGATTATACGACTATGACTTTTACGTAACTAGTTTCTGTAATTTCAACTCACTACATATAAATTCCAGGGGTGCAATAAGTAGTAATCTGTTTATCTTTGCAAAATTGTGAAATCTGAAGTTTACCAAATAGACTGCCATTAAGAATCTCTGCATTAAGCAGGGAATACTAACCTTTCAGTAGGATTTTTTTTTTTTTTTTTTTGGGACGGAGTCTTGCTGTCGCCCAGGCTGGAGTGCAGTGGCGCGATATCGGCTCACTGCAAGCTCCGCTTCCTGGTTTCACGACATTCTACTGCCTCAGTCTCCTCAGTAGCTGGGACTACAGGCACCCGCCACCACACCCCGCTAATTTCTTTTTGTATTTTTATTAGAGACGGGGTTTCCCTGTGTTAGCCAGGATGGTCTCGATCTCCTGGTCTCGTGATCTGCTCTCCTGGGCCTCCCAAAGTGCTGGGATTATAGGCATGAGCCACCACACTCGGCTGATGTTTTTTGATTATATATATATCGTTCTTTCATTATCATATATATATCATATATATACACATACACACATATATACTTGTGGGTGTATATAGATGCACACACAATTTTACATATGTTTAATGCTAGAGAAAGTTGTTTAATGGTCTTTGTTTAATGATCTTAAAGTTGCTCTGTATAATAAGTTAATACAACTAAAAGTAATCTTGCGGGATTTTTTTTTTTTTGTGACTTAAGAATCACCTCACTTTCATAATAATAAACAACTTTTGTACATGGCAATCATTATTTAATGATCCAGGACACTACACATATAGGAACAAATTTGAAGACCTTTGAGAGTGGACAAATTCCTTCTTTACTTCCTTTAAAAGCTTTTTGTAAGAACTGAATAGTTTAAAAATTGTGCTATGATTTGACCAAACTGAGTCAGAAAGGTACAGTGAGAAGGAAAAGGGAAAAAAATGTCATTTGGCATTGTTCTAAACTTGTAGAAAAGCTATGATTTAATACTATCTTAAAGAAATATATCAACTTGCATTTTTTCAAAATGCATCATATCATAATAACATTTCCACAAAACTACATTTTAAGATGCAAAGTATTATTGTCTTCAGTTTAGAAATATCAGAATATCATAAGGAGCAGTGAACTTGATACTGCAGTCATAGAACTAATAAATAAATTAAGGACTAATACTAGAGATTCCTGTCTACTAAATACATGCTGAATATAGGCATCACATTTTCTTTATATATATATATATGTATACTATAAGGCCTTTCAGTATCTTCCAGTAATGGGAGTGATGACTCCCCTAACTTTTACATGAATGAGATTTTTAACAGCAGCATTAAATGACTGTTATTTTCAGGTCATGATATTAAGAGTAAAATGACATTATTTCCACATAGTTTTTCTACAACAGTAGTAAAGAGAAGATACTTTTGTTTCATGTGTTAGGATTGGCCATTTATGTCCCAGCCACAGTGTGGTTCCTCGAAGTATAGAGACAGCATAGAAATGAAAATGACCCAAAGCAGGGGCTGACAATTGGACTATTTTATAACTTTTTTGGAACCTACAGTATTGAGCAATAAAATACTTCCACTGAAAGTCAGAGGAGTCTTTCAAAAGATTTCATGGGTTACACCTTTTCCTATACTGTCACATCTTCGATGTGCTTTTGCCTTCTCCGGATATTTTCCCCATCCTACAGTGTAAAGGGGCAAAGCTTATCAAATAAATCTAAGGTCTGTTCTCTCTCTCTCTCTCTTTTTCCCTCTCTTCCCCCACCTCCCCGAGGATCCTAGCTAAAATTGGGGAAATCAGGAAGAACTACTGTAACAGAAAATCTCCCATGCCTTAGAGGAGATCTTAAAGTCAATTAACTAGATAAACAAAGAGAGAAAGAAAAGTCTTTAAATACCAGTCGACCTTGAGTAAGAATGTCAGATATCTGCTTTGGATACAAAGAAAGACAGAAAAGATTCAATTTTTCTGCCAGTCAGCATGGGACACTAAACATGGTTGAATGTTAAGTGTCCTTATGATTCATTCTAAAGTACCTAGGGAATTAGCCTTTGATAATTTCCTTAGGATTCATCAACAGTGTTAGACCACTGAATATATACTCAGACCTCCGAAGTCCTCACTATTTCTTATCTTTTTCTCCAGTCCACTTGATCATCGGTTCAAAGAATCAGCAGTGATAAAGATCATCATTTATCCAAATGAATTTTGGCAGGACAAAATACATTGTCTTGTGAGTTGTTAAGAATTTGGGGTAGGCATGTATGGGATGTGGCAGGGAGGAAATTTTTTAGCTGAAGTATATTTGAGAAATGCTGTATTGAATAAAGCCAAAGCATTTGTTTAGCACAATGAATTTTTAAATCATTGATAAATTAATAGCATTTCTAAAGCATGTTTAATCATATAGCCCTGTTACCCACCACTCCCCACCTTCACCACTTGGACACCATCTAAATATTTTATGAAACTTTAATGTTTCTCAATCTCGATATGCAAATGCTGACACAAAGGCTGCTGCTTGCCCCGTATTGTGTCCAACAGATCTGCAGCCCCAGCACTCCCCGTTTCCTATTATAGACTTTTGAAATATTTCCTGGTTGCTGCTATTCCATCAAATGACCTTGGAAGACCTGGAGCATGACTGAAATCATTCATCCCCAATAGTGTCATGTTCCTTCCCTCATGCAGATCAGATTGTCTTGCTTCCTAGCTATTCTCCACATGTTTTTTAAAATCACCTGCTTTATTTATTTATTTATTTAGCCTGCTCTATTACCCAGGATAGAGTACTGTGGTGTGATCATGACTCACTGTAGACTTGACTTGCCAGGCTCAAGTGATCCTTCCACCCCAGCATCCCAAGTAGCTGGAACTACAGGTGTCTGCCACCATGCCCAACTAATTTATTTTATTATTTTTTGTAGAGATTGGGTCTCACTATGTTGCCCAAGTTGATCTCAAACTCCTGGGTCTTGACCTTTCAAAGTGCTGGGATTATAGGCGTGAGCCACTGTGTCAGGCCTTATTTTCCACTTTCTATTGAAAGCATCACAGATAAGTTTCTTACTTTATTCTCTCCTAATTTAGGAAAAGTAATGATTTCTTAAAAATTATTTTGTATTTTCTCTCTTATCAACCATGTACTGTATTGCCTTATTTTAGCACAACTTTGGTCCAATATACATATACACACTGCTCTGTGTTGCTCTAATTGATCAATATAGCGTTGTCGGTATAGTAGAGATCTACAAAAAAGTTATTTGACCCTTTCAAATTTCTCCTCAAAAAATTACAGTTTTAAGTACTTATCTGTGGTCTATTTCTTAGCATCCTACTACTTGTTGGTTACCTAGCAGGGAAAAAGGTATGTTTTTCTAGATCATTTGTTACTACCTCCCTCATGGTTTTTTGTTAGGCTCTTCCCTTGACTGGAATTTCTGCTGAAGTTCAGTGGGTAAAAAGGAAATTCACAAATAAGAATACAAGTCAATCTTAGGTGAAATTTCTAATTACTTTCTCACCTAAATAGAAAATGACATCTAATTGTTGGCCTTTCATCGGGTTAACTGGCAACATGACTAAATTACCACAGTAAGAGTATTGTTAACATCACAATTTGTTTGGAATTAGGCTGTGGGAAAGAGGAGTTTCTACAGAAAGTTAAGCCAAGTTAAACAGAGAAGGGGAAAAAATACAGTTATTCCCTTTACTCCAAGCCTGGGTTAAAGGGTTGATTATGTGGGAAGATGCCAAAGGGTCAGATATGCAAAACCCATGGAATCTGGCTTCCTGACAAATACCTAAATATAAATTATGGTTTCAAGTACTTTTTCCTATTTTGTTCCATTAATTTGGGAATTCTGATATAGATTATTATCAAAACCCAAAGGAAGTAGTTTATTCTTTCTTATAAATGGTTGGGATATTTACTAAGTAAATAAAAAGTTAATATTGTAATACATTTCTGCAAAGATATTTATATGGCTTTAGAGACACCATGTTTTCCAGTTGGAATATAACATGTCAATTATACAATTAGCCCTTAATATATTTTTATACATGTATGATCTCATGTCTTCATTGACTCTTTGGAGAAGATTCTTAATGGAATAGAACATTTCATAAAAATGTATATAGTATTGTCTTTAGTTGAAATATAAAGCTACATTAATTTGGCATTCCTATGTATTATTTGGAAGTCGACTTAAAATAGTATTACTAAATAATGTAAATTATTGAAACTAAACTGTAGGAGTAATTGCTCCAGCTCATATCCAGGGCCAATTTTATGACATTGTTGTTGATGTTTTTAATGGATACTTACAATGTGAAATAACTTCTCTGAGGTCAACCATACACTGCATTGCCTTATTTTAGCACAACTCTGGTCCAATATACACATTGCTCTATGTCACTCTAATTTATCGATATAAATATTATAGCATTTTGGGTATAGTAGATGCCTCATATGTACTGATTACTGTATTGAAAAAATATTGTTTCTTTTCCAAGAATCATAGTGCTGTTATTTTCATTTTAAGCTTTGTGTTGCTTTGGTTATTCTTTTTAGACTTGAAATACATTCCCTAAACTTGAAATCCAAAACAATTTCTTTCTTTTCCTTTTCTTCTTCTTAACCCAACGCCTATGGCTGTCCTGATTTAAGTCTGTTTTGAATTAATTGTATTTTGACCAAGAGCTAATAATTTTTCCTCATAGCCCCTAATCCTACTTTAGAAAGTTTCAAATGTTTCTAGAAAGGATTGGGGTTTTTCTTTTTTCCTTGCTAACCAAGGACTGCTGTTACTTGTCCTCTGACAGTAAGCAAACAGGAATGCCAGTGAGTGTGCAGCTAAGATCAGATACTAAGTCTACAATTTGATGAGAATAAACAGGCCATACATACTTTTTACTAAAAATGTCTTTTTTCAGTATGTTTTATTTAGCTATTACTCCTGAAAAGGCGCAAAATTATCTGTCTTCTATAATATGTATTAGCCTCATTGAAATAATGCAGTTTCAGGATTGACTCATTGACACTGGTATAAAGATGTTTCTTAGATAAAATTAATAACAAGTTAGAAGAAATGGAAGATACATAAAATTTTATTTGGGTGGAAAAATTAATAAGTACTGAATTTTATAGTTAACTGTCCAGAATCAATTCTTCTGTTAGAAATAGAAAAGAAAATTGGAGGCCGGGTGCGGTGGCTCAAGCCTTTAATCCCAGCACTTTGGGAGGCCGAGACGGGTGGATCACTAGGTCAGGAGATCGAGACCATCCTGGCTAACATGGTGAAACCCCGTCTCTACTAAAAAATACAAAAAACTAGCCGGGCGAGGTGGCGGGTGCCTGTAGTCCCAGCTACTTGGGAGGCTGAGGCAGGAGAATGGCATAACCCGGGAGGCGGAGCTTGCAGTGAGCTGAGATCCAGCCACTGCACTCCAGCCTGGGCGACAGAGCAAGACTCCATTTCAAAAAAAAAGAAAGAAAGAAAAGAAAATTGGAGAAGCTGGAATTTTCATTCTAATTATAGATTGCTGAATCTTCCGACAGCTCTGAAACCCGTAAGAGAAGATGAAAGGCAATTTCTTTTGTGTTGATTGTTTATAATTCATTAACACACACTTCATGTCAGGTTATAAAGACAACTGACAATTTGAAAACAGCATTTCCCACTCAAACCTTTACATTCTCTGATGTGAATTTTATGTTTAGAAACTGCCTTTGAAAAACTGGATTTAGACAATATATGCTCCTCCCTAAATACAATTTGTTTAGTGTTTCTGTATATGCACGGTGAAAGGTTGTCTTTTGAATGATAAATGTTTTACTGGCGTGCTCAAAGTGAAAAAAGAAGGAAAGTAAAAGGGAAGGTAGAAGTGAAAAAGAAAGAAGTTATGGGGAGCAGAATAAGTTAAAAAAAAAAAAAAGAAAAGTAGAACTAAGAAGATGCGGTGTGAGAGGGAGAGAGAAGAGAACAGGAGAAAGTGAACAACTGGTGGAAGGAAGGAAATGATAAGGAGGGAAAAGAGAAGAGAGAAAAAGGGAAAATAAAAATAGAAAAAGGGTAAAGAAAAGAGGTAGAAATTAGAAGAGAGAGTAGTTTGTTGTTAGCAGATGTTTTGTTGCTGAAGCTAGTGCTGAAGATTGAAACTGCACTCCTTTCCCACTACAGGTGAGACTGACAATGTAAACAGCTTATCTTCACAGGTACAGGACAAAGACAAGACTAGATCATCCCTCTGCCCACCCTGAAACAAATGTATATTTGATTTGTTCCCCTAATCTACGTTTATTTTATCTTATGTTAAATGCAGATTGACTGAGCGTGTAATTGACTGTTCCTCTTTCCTTCCTGCCCTCTCTTTCCTCTTTCAACAGTGAAATCCTCAAAACCATCTTTGGAGAAAGCACAGGCCAAAGATCCTACTGTGACATGTGTCTCTTTTTCCTGGGTATGTCCTCCGCATTGGCAAAATAAATCTCTAAATTAATTGAGACCTGTCTCAGACACTTTTTGATTTACACTTGTATGAAAGATTTGACCTTGATCCGGCCAAAAAATAAACAGAATTTTTTTAACTTTGGCATAAGAACATACCAGTTGTCTTTTATCTATGACTAACAACTTCAGCATTGGCAAAGAAGGACATCTTCTTCCAGTCTAATTTATGGATAAGCATTAACAAAGCTTTCTCACACTAATTAGTTCTTATTAGGGAAAAAGAAATAATGACTTTAAATTTCAATTGCACAGGATTTTTAAATTAATAAATCTTAAGCTAATAATTTTTTAAAAAATTAAATAACATGTATATTTAAAAAGAATAAAAACCAGCTGCTGATGTAGTATAATGGCTGTTGAAACAGGTTTGTGCTAGTGTTCAAACTTCAGAGAGATAGTGAAGACTAACCGCCCTAAGCATAGCTGTGTAGATCCCATGGACAACTCATATTGGAATGAATTTCACTTGTGTCTCCAAAACTAAATAATACTTATCCAGCTCTATAAATCTCACAAGTCATGTCCCTTCAAATCATTTTACTGACAAGTTTTGATTTGTATCCCTGTCCTTCCAAGCAAATCCCACTTGTATAAAATCTTCTTTTAGCATTAATACCCTTCTCTGCATAAATTTTCAGGCATAAATAAAGGAGAGAAAACATCCCTATGCTTTGCTACTGATGATGTCAGCACTTTCAACCTTCAACTTTTACTATTAATTTTGAGCATATGACAAATAAATAAATGACCACCTCACATTTCTCTTGTGGTGTTATCCAAGTCCAGGTACAAAATACAGGTTCTGATAAAGTTCTTTTCTTAAGTTCAGACTGATCATAGACTCATGTTAAATAATATGGGTTCTCATTCCTCATTTTACAGATGAGAAAACTGAGAATTAAAAAGATATAATAACTAACTTCTAAGAGCCACAATTGCTCCATGATTTTGGATTAGGTCTTTAAATTTTGCACAAATTTATTAAAAATTCAGATAGACTGTTAACCAAAAACTTGTGCTTGTACATTCTTTTAGTTACTAAGTTTCTAAATATGAAATTTATATTCAAATTAAAATGTTAATATTACATTTAATATTGTAAGTCACTTATCATTTTTATCAATATTAGAAGCAGAAGCTACGTTCAAGTCACCGCTTACCAGAATTCTCATCTCTAAGAGTGAATCCTGCTGTATCAACTTTATGATACTGAAATAGGCAGTAGTGGACACAAAGACGGAGGGTGAGAAAGAGAAGTGGAGAAGCGGAACCTGACTTCAGGATTCTTATGCCATAAGATGTTAGGTTTATCTTCTTTCCTGTCAAAAGTGTTACTCAGATTTTTAAAAAATCTGCTCAGTTATGTATGTTCCAGGTACATATTAATTGGTGGTCATGAATGAGAAAGAATGCTGTGCAGTCTAGTTAAAATGTCAGAGTCGGAAAGAAAAGGTGAACCTCATTAGAAAATAAAGAAGTCTTATCTTACTTTTTTCATGCACTTGGGGCCAAGACACGATGAAAACATATTTCCACATATAAGAGATTTCCATTATTTGTTGTTCATTTTCTGTCTGTCAGTCTGGAGATGCTGGAGAAGGGGATCTAGTTTTAAAGGAAGAAGATAAATTGGAACTAAGATAAGAAGGCTCTATCAAATCATTCCGTCAATCACTTATCTTTTAGGGCTGCATCAGGATGCCTGCTTCTCCTTCATGGGTGTGTCCTTGCTCCCTATAAAGCAGAATGTGTTGATGATTCTGATCACTGAAATACACACTTTTTCTGTTATCTCCAGAGTCTCTGTGCTTGCACAGTAATGGATTAACTCTAGTAGTTGTGGGTGAGAGATGGAAAGTCATAATTTTGTTTGAACTCCTCCTTACCTGATCTTTCCATCAAATCACCAAACTTTTATTCCAGCTCCAGGAGGGCATATGATGCTCTAATAGGGTGAATAAATTTTCTAAATTTAACATTATTAATAGGAGAACCAAATGCATATAATTTTTGATGTTTTATACTTAATAGACTTAAGTATAAATATGTACCTTAATATATACTTTTAAAGTATATACTTTTATTTTAAAGAGTATAAAAATATATTTAAAAAATATCCAACAGATGGACTCTTGAGATCCAAGTTTCTGCATTGTAATTACAGAATAAGATTATTTGATATCATCAATTTGTAGAAAAATATGAAATAATTTCTCTATTGGTCTTTAGATCTTCTACATGTTCACACCCAGAAAACAAAACTTCCTTGGTGCTGGGAAATAGCAGTAACAAAATAGGGGAAAATGGCTTCACGGAACTTAAATAATATTGGGGGATAGAAAACAAACAGAATAAACTAGTAAAAATACAGTCTGTTAGATAGTAGTAAGTGCTAAGGAAGAAAAAAAGAAATCACAGTAAGATGATGAGAAATGGTGGAGGTTGTGGGAGGTCTTAAAAGTATACGCAGTATAGTTAAGGTAGATAATATTGGTTAAGTAGAGAATATGTGAATGAAAATCTGAAGGAAGTGAGTGAATGAAGACATCTTCTCACAAAGGAGAAAAGGAGTTTGGACCAAAATCATGATCAGGGCAAGGTCTCTGATGGGAGCTACCCTAGCAGGTATAAGAAACACTGAGAAAGCCAGTGCAGCCAGAGCAGCAGGAACAAGGGTGAGCATGGCAGGGGATGAGGTCAGATACATGGTGAGTGTGACTCTCACTGAGTGCATAGGGAGTTCGTGGGAAGGTTTCTGAGCAGAGAACAACAGTGTCTGAGTTATTCTTTGGCAGGATTCCCCTAGCTGCTCTGTTAAATTAAATTGAATGGGTAAAGGAAAGTATTAGAAAGACCAGTTAGAAGGCTATTTTAATTATGTAGGTAAGAAATTTTAGTGGAATAGATTAGGGGGCTGTGAAGTCGTCAGTCTTTGGTTTTAGAGACAGTCTTGCTCTGTTGCCCAGGCTGAAGTGGGCCAGTCATAACTTACTGCAGCTTCAAACTCCTGGACTCAACTGATTCTCTCCAACTCAGCTTCCCAAGTAGCTGGGATTACAGGTAGGCACACCACCACATCTGGCTTATTAATTTAAATTATTTATTTTTGTAGAGACAGAATCTTGCTCTGTTTTCCAGGTTGGTCTCAAACTCCTGGCCTTAAGTAATCCTGCTGCCTCGGCTTCTGGAGTAGCTGGGATTACAGGCTAATGTCACTGTCCCTGACTGGATCAGTTTTGAAGTTTTAGTCATTAGGATTTCTCACGGATTTGGATGTCCCTGTCAGCAAAAGTCAAACAAGACCCTAAGGATTTTTGCCTAAGCCACTGGGATCATGATGCTGACATAACTGATAAGAACAATCCAGAAGGAGCAGATTTAGTGGGGGCGGGGAGACTGGATATTAGAAGCTTCATTTCAGACTTCTTAACTTTGAGATGCCTATTAGACATCAAAGAGGAAAGGTCCAGTAATCAGTTGATTACGGAGTTCATAGAAGAGATCATAGTGAAGACAACATTTGGGAATCTCCATAAAATTAAAGGGAGATAATTTTTTTGTGTTTTTCTTTACCCACCTTCAGTGTAGAAGTACAGACAGGTAATAGGCTAAAAATGAGAATTGAAATGTATTCAAGGAAATAACAATTAGTATTGGCAATGAAATTTTGGCTGGGTAAGAATGAAAATGACACTATGAGGAGATTGAAAGGTGATATGTTTTGGTTGTATGCCCACCCAAAATCTCCTCTTGAATTGTAATCCAAATTGTAGTCCCCATGTGTTGGGGCAGGACCTCATGGGAGTTGATTAGATCATGAGGGCAGTTCCCGCATTCTGTCCTTATGATGGTGAGTGAGTTACCTTTTCCTCCTTTCATTCGTTCTTCTCCTTGCTGCTGTCACGTGAAGAAGGACATGCTTGCTTTCCTTTCCATCATGATTGTAAGTTTCCTGAGGCCTCCCCAGCCCTGCAGAACTGTGAGTCAATTAAACCTCTTCTCTTTATAAAGTACCCAGGCTCATGTATGTGCTTATAGCAGTGTGAGAATGGACTAATACAAAAGATAATGTAAAGCTTGTAGGATCAATGAGATTTAAGGCCCAGTGTGGGAGAAAAATTATTATAGTTGTAGTATTTGAGCTGTGTAAGTGGGGAGTGTATTAGGCTTCTCCGGAGAAACAGAATTAGTAGTGTATCTACAGATATATGAAAGGAGATTTATTATGGGAATTGACTCACATAATTATGGAGGCCAAGAAGTCCCACAGTATGCCATCTGCAAGCTGGAGAACCAGGGAAGTCAGTTGTGTAACTCCCAGTCTGAGGCTAATGGACTGAAAACGGAGTGCTCTGATGTTAAAGGGTAGCAGAAGATAGATATTTCAGCTCAAGACGAGGGTACATTTGCCCTTCCTATGCCTTTTTGTTCTATCTGGACTATCAACAAATTGGATGCGTCCCACTCCCATTGATGAGGGCAGATCTTCATTCCATCTACTGATTCAAATGCTCATCTCTTCCAGAAACACCCGCACAGACATACCCAGAAATAATGTTTGCCAGCTATCTGAGGATTTCTCAGCCTAGTCAAATTGACATGTAAAATTAACCATCACAGCTGGAAAGATTTAATGTGCTATCTGAGAATTAGTTGTATGAAATTGATATTATGAAAACATTGAGATGTTTGGAAATGGCAAAATGAATGACTGAGATAAGACAGAGAATAAGATCACTAGAGGATAGAAGCAGGAACTGAGAAACAGTAATATTGCATGAATTTCCAAGAATGAAACTGATATTCTCAACTAGCAAGGCAAGACTTGAAGAGAATGACAGTGAACAGTGAACTGAATTCAGTTACAAGCTGCTATGTAACAACCCAAGAATTCAGTGACTTAATAATTTATTATTACCTCTCATAGTTTAGTTTGATAACTAGGTTAAGTTGAGCATGTCTTCTTGGAGTCTCCTGCAGTGATTGGGGGTTTTCCTGGGACTATCAGCTATCGTGTCTTCTCATGGCCGCTCCATGTAAATTAGGTTTCTCATAACAAATGGCCTCAGGGTAGTCAGCCTTCTTTCATGGTGACTGTCTTCTAAGAGGCAAGAAGCAGAAAGAGCCAGACGAACTAAGGGTTATATCCTGGAAGGGTAGGTGATACTTTCACTGTATTCTATTGATTAAAATAGTCAAAAAGCCTCAAACAATTTAAGGATGTAAAGAAACAGACTCTATTATGACATGGGGACATCCCAAGGTTACATTGTGGAAAAAAAAAAAAGAAGTCAGGGTCATCTTTGGAAAATTCTGTTAGCCATAGACAAGGAATAAATTTAAGGTATAAGGTATTAGTGGCCTAGATGGGTGGAGGTGGCAAGGGTAATAGTATAACGTTCATGACTACAAAAAGGGGTTATTTAAGTAATAAATGAAGGCTGGGGCAGACAGAACCAGTCATCTACCAATATATATTTTAAAACATATTTTCCCTCTCTTCTTTGGTAACAGAATTCTGAATTTATTCATTGAGATACTGTGTCTTAGTAAGATTTCATTTATCAACCTCACTTGTAATCAAAGATAGGTAGAGATAGACAGATGTTCAATGAAACATAAATGAAAGGTGTTCAATGGATATCCAGGGAAGCTCTTTAAAACTGGCAAAAACATCTGATATTTGCGTCTTGTGGCTCATTCCCCTGGTCATCTCTGTCTTTCTGGAACATAGATATATTAGTTTTCTTTTCTGCATAGCAAATTATTACAAACTTAGTGGCCTAAAATAATATACATTTATTATCTCCCAGTTCGTGGGTGTGGAGTCCAGACACAGCTTAGCTGGTTTTCAACTTCAAAGTCTTCCCAGGCTTCAGTCCAGATGTTGGCTGGGGCTGCAGTCTCTCTAGAGGTTTACAGGGGGGATCTTCTTCCAAGCTTCCTTGGGTTGTTGGCAGAGTTCATTTCCTTGTAACTACAGGCCTGAGGGCTTCAGTTTCGGGCTGGAGGTCATCCTCAGCTCCTAGAAGCTATCCACAGTTCTTTGTCAGATGGACTTCTGCAATGTGGCTGCTCACTTCATAGCAGGTTGAGGGAGAGGACTCTAGGGTCAGTGTGCTAGCCAGACAGAGTGTGACATAATGTAACAAAATTATGGCAGTGGCATCCCATCATTTTTTCCATGTTCTGTTGCTTAGAAGCAAGTTACATATCCTGCCCACATTCAACGGGAGGGGATTCTACAAAGCGTGAGTACCAGAACACGGAGACTGTGATGAGTCACCTGCGGGAATGTCTGCTACAATGTGTGTGACAATCACAACTCCAATAACTCTTTGCAATTTTGAAGAAAGGAATTAAGTGATAAGAAGAGCAAAACTTGGGTCCCTGAGGATTTCATAGAGGTGCTGAACCAACCTTGGAACACCTGCCTCTGGTTTTATTACCTGAGAAATAAATCTCTAATTTGCATAAGCCCTTCAATTTTCATCCTTGTCATTAGTTGCTGAATACAGTTCTTTACTGATTCAGGCACTAACCCTTTATTTTTGCCACTTTTAAAATTATGTCTTAGGCATATAATTGCATACATCCTCTTCTTTTCTACAAAATTCACGAGAAACTGATGTTTTCCTTATTGTAGATGATCACATCAATTACTACAGCTTCCATTATTAACTACAAACTACCGACTACCAAAATGGTAGCTCCATGATCTTCTCTTTAGCTCTTAGATTTCTTGTCTTTGATAGACCCAGACACTTTGTATTAAAAAATACTATCTTTTCAATTGCCCAGATCAAAAATATGAGAATATCTCTTCAATGTGATTGGACATGTTTCCTTTAAGGTTTAAGTGAATAGTCTCTATAATGTAACTCAAAACTGAGAAGAAAGCAGATGGTGTTTAAATAAATGCCAAAAGTTATGCTGCAAGGAAATGTAAATCTCATCTCTAGATCCCATATGGACCATTGGCAAGAGATTAACCATTGCTGTGGAAGAGCTCTGCTATTCCTAGATGCTCTGGCAAGACTAACAGAAGCAGAGAGAGAGAGAGAAAGAATGAAGAAAAGCAATCCAAAGTGGATCCCAGAGCAAGCAAACACATTCCAGGAATTGAATATTCACTTTCCCAGCCAGGCAGCATAAATGGCTGGGGAAGAGAATATTCATGACTCACCATGCCTCTGGAACAGCACTGTCCGAAAAACTTTCTGCAATGATGATATGCTCTGTATCTGCTCCGTCTAACAAGGCAGCTGCTCATAACACGTGGCTATTAAACCCTTGAAATGTGGCTAGTGTGACTGAGGAACTGAATTCTTCATTTTATTTAGTGATAATTAAATTAGATCTAAATATCCTGGTATGGTTAGGGACTAACACATTGGACCGTATACCTATGCAGCCTATGAAGTTTCCTTTGATATATTAGGGGGTTGAAGTGGTGCTACCTGCTGGAGAAAGGACGATGGAAGCCTTACCCTAATGGACAGGAGCAATGAAAAGACCAAGACTTCTGTGAGAAATCTGAAGAGTGAAGTATTGAGAAAAGAGTAATTCCACATTGGGTTCTCTCCACACAGTGCTTAACATCCTTTAGTTAGCAAGTTAAAAGGGGTTTGGAAAGGAAATTAACAAGTTTGGAGGTTATAATATATATGGGAGATATTATTTTATTATTCTAAGAACATTTGGATATTTGAACATCTAAAGTACCAACAAAAGAGTATGTAGTCCTTTCACGGAAGATTATGGTTTTAAATAGCACTTTAGGCTGGGCGCAGTGGCTCATGCCTGCTACTTTGGGAGGCCGAGGCAGTTGGATCACAAGGTCAGGAGTTCGAGACAAGCCTGGCCAATATGGTGAAACCCAGTCTCTACTAAAAATACAAAAATTAGCTGGGCGTGTTGGCGTGTGCCTGTAGTCCCAGCTGCTTGGGAGGCTGAGGCAGGAGAATCGCATGAACCTGGAAGGCAGAGGTTGCAGTGAGCTGAGATCGTACCACTGCACTCCAGCCTGGACAAAGCAAGACTCCGTTTCAAATAAATAAATAAATAGCACTTTAAAAATTATGAAAATAGTAACACTGTTATGCTAAAAGATTTGGAAAATACGAAACATTCTAAAAAAAAAAAATCACTGATAATCTCATTACCCAGAGCTTGCTTCTGTAAAACTTTTAGTGTATAATATAACCTTTCAGTTTTCTTTCTGTGTGTATCTATGTGTTTGTATTTATGTGTGTGTATACATACATATATCCAAAATACATATACATATGTAGATGTATATATCACAGTTGATACACACATATCAGTGTATGTAATACAATTGATCTAATACTGCTTTGCTCCCTTAACAGTAGATCGCAAACACATTTATAGGGGTCCTCGTTGATCTGCAATGTGATTTCAAATGGGAAGCAACATGATGAAGTGTTTTGCTCCCTGGACTTTGGAGCCGAACTATCTGGATTTACATCCCAATGTGTGATTTATCTACTGTGTGACATTAGGCAAGTCCCTTAACCTTTCTGTATCTCAGTTTTCTCAATTGAAAAGGTTACTGTGGCAAGTAAGTAATTTACTATATATAAAGCATGTATTACATCTGCCACAAAGCAAGCACTATATTTATGAGCTATTATTATTATCATCATCAATGGTCGGATGCTATCCCATCCTATGAATATATCATAATTTAAATAACAAATCTCAAAATATTTCATACCCCAAAAAACTTCTTTTTAATACCTATAACACATAACAGAATGTACCTACATCTCTCAGAATATAGCCATTATTTTAATTCATTCAAGTAATAGTTTATGTTATAAAAGATCAGGGAAATAAGTAAATGAAGTCAGTTTGTTCTCTGTTGAAAGCAGATATTTTTAAAAAATAAGTTCCAAGTACATAATTATTTTAATGGACATATACATAGAATTCATCTATGTTGGCATTTTTAAACTAAAAGAGTTTCAAAAGAAAATATAAAAGAAAAAACTCATGGATATGTTTCTACAGGTTTAAAAGTACATATTCCACTAAATATTTATATATGTAATATTGAGAAGTGTTGTCTTAGAATTAACATGGTGTTAAAAATATTTTGGTTGTGTTCCAGTAAGAACTATCTACACACAAACAGCACTTCAACTGGAAAAACTCTCTACAACAAAATTGGTTTCCAGAACATATATTTCACAGGACAAGTTGATTCTGCTCTAATCAAGCGATCCTTAGCAAGTAATTCAAAAGCACATCTCCATTGGCAATTTGCTGACACTGGTTTTCTTTTCCCACAAATTGAAAACACTCATTAAGGAAAATAATCTGACCAGGCATGTGAGCAAATACAGTGCCTGACAGGAAATCTATCTGAAATAACTCTTCAGTGGGCCTCCCCTATTATCTAGATATTCCAAGTCCTGTCCTAGGAACACAGGAGACTCCTTTGGGGCTGAGGGTAGAGATGAGATGGAGGAATCATATGAAATTGTTAGCTCCAATTTGTGACATGCCAGGTTAGACTGAGAAGGAGAAACTGCCTGACCAGGTACATGTGTCCTGCTATGTAGTTATCAAGGTGTGGAGCTCCTCTCTAGAAATACATTGCAGAATGCGAGATAGCTCACTATCAGGGAGTACATTATATTAAAAACCCTCTCTGTTTACTTATCTCTGCTAGCTTTGCCAAGTTCATAACTATATACTCTCTATGAATTACGTTAAATAATTTAACATTTCTGGCAATGACTCAAAACCTAAGACACATTTAGGAAAATGTCCAAGTTTCTATGGTTTTTGTTCTAAGAATACTGAAGACTTAGTCAGAGACGTGGAGTACCTGTTGGGTTGTGTTCAGTGTACTTCAAGTGATGGTGGTTATGCTTACTCCAAAGATCAAGAATAAAACATTTTTCTGAGCCCAATCACCTTGAAAGCATGATAATTCTAAACTTTTTATGCTTTTCACTTTCAAAAAGATTTTCAAGGTAACCAAAAGTACTACTTGATAATATAAAGTATTTTTTTTCAGAAGCATTCCAGCTAATACATATAAAAGAAATGAGGTAACTAGAAAATCATCAATTTGCAACTTGTAATGAAACAAATGTCAAAGGCAATGACAAAAATTTGCTGAGCTAAGGCCAAGATGACAAGGCCTTCATCATGAGAAAAACAAATGTAATGCGATTGGACCCTTGCATGGTTTACCTTTGGTTAAGGATGCCCTGATGGTTTTTCTGCTGTCTTCTGTATTCTCTTCACTGCATATCCTTGTTCCTCCCTCCTTTCTTCCTTGAATCTTTTTTTCCTTCTTTCACTCCTCTAATAACTTATTGAGACTATGTTGTAATTGGCATTGAAGATGCAAAAACTGTCAATGTGCACTCCTTGTCCTGTCCTTCAGGGACAGTATTGAATAAGAAAAGGGTAAGAGTGGCTGGGCACAGTGGCTCATGCCTGTAATCCTAGCACTTTGGGAAGCCAAGGCAGGTGGATCACCTGAGGTCAGGAGTTCAGGACCAGCCTGGCCAACATGATGAAACCCTGTCTCTACTAAAAATACAAAAATTAGCCGGGCGTGGTAGCACACACCTGTAATCCCAGCTACTCGAGAGGCTGAGGCAGGAGAATCATTTGAACCCGGTGGGGCAGAGGTTGCAGTGAGCAGAGATCATTCCACTTCACTCCAGCATAGGTGAAAGAGCAAAACTCCATCTCAAAAAAAAAAAAAAAAAGGACAAGAGCCAGACACCAGTAGGTTTGAGTACCGGGTCTATCATTTCTATGCTGTGGAATCTGGGGCATGAGACTTAGGACCTCTGAGCTTGATTTTCCACTTAGAGTTATTGTGAAGATAAATGAGAGAGAATTCTCAAAGCACCTAACAGAAGCACGTGGTAACACAAGCACTTGAGAATGGTAAGTCTACTACCTTTCCTGTCCCCCTGCCCCACACAACGGTGTGTGAGAACAAATAGGGCTTTCATTCCTAGCCCTGTCTCCAGTGTGGGATCTTTGACTTTGCCTGGTCCAGGGACCTGGACACTTCTACCGTAGCTGCCCCCCCACCCCCAAGTCGTTGAATCACCCACAGTCCCTTTTGTGAGCTGTTCATGTCAGGTCTAATCACCACCAACTGAGGAAAGCCCACAGGCAGAAGCACAGGGGAAATGGAATCTGGTCCAGCGATTCTAGTTTAGCCTCCTTTAACTGAACAAGTATTGGCTGACAGGATGCAGCATGCCCACTTACATCACGTGCACCAGTTCTGAGTTTCATTTTTATTTTCATAAAAAGTTGAAGCTATAGATGTGATTATGATACATGATATACTTCTGTAAACATAATAAACTTTTGGAAATATATTTTCTTCCATGATCTGTTAACTCTATTGACAAAAATTAATACTTGGTTGATAACTCACAAGAAGGAAACATTCTCATCTGTTCTGGCCTCAAGCCTTTCATTCTTCTTTCAGCCTGACACTCAGAGGTCTCTGTAACTCTTGAAATCTTGACCATCTATGAACTCTCAAATCTGGAAGAGCAGGGTTTCTTTATATTTTTCAAAGTCTCTTTTGCTCTCTGTGTCATGTGTATAATCTACAGTTTTAGATGGTTCTGAGGGTTTTAGTTTCTCCCTTTCCCCTTGTTGTCCTGACAAGGGGAAGTAGGTTTTGATGGGCTTTGGGTGGGTGTTCTAGATAACAAACCTCCATAGGAGAAACAGAATTTGCATCAGAGCCTGTCTCCACCACTCTCACAGGAAAGGCCTGTGCACAGGGACCTGAAAGTGAGGTCTTTAGCCTAGATAATGTCTTCCATTTCTTACATTATGTGACATCATTATGACTTTTTGCTACTTCTATGGGAATTCTCTTGTGAAAAATTGCTGTAAACGAGTTTTTTAAAAGTCAGTTACGATGAGGGGAAAGGACAGGGCAATTAATACTGGGTTGATAACTCACAAAAAAAGAAACATTCTCATCTGTCCTGGCCTCAAGGCTGTCATTCTTCTTTCAGCCTGACACCCAAAGGTTTCTGTAACTCTTGAAATCTTGACTGTCTGTGAACTCTCAAATCTGGAAGAGCTGGTTTCAATCAGTGTAACACAAAGTACTGGTGACATTCCTTAGGCTGGATGGTCAGGAATGGCTTTGCTGAGGAGGTAATAATAGTAAGATGAGATAACTGCTCTACTAGGATCTGGGGAAGAGCATCAGAGGCCGAGAGAGCAGCACGGTCCTAAGGCAAGAAGGAAGCTGGCAGGTTGGATAACAATAAGGACAATGATCAGACTGAAGCATAATTACAGAGGGCAGACTAGCAGGGATAAGTGGTTGGAGGCCAGATAATGTTCTCTTATAGGCCAGAGGTATGGTGGACCAGGACAGATGTGGTTGAGGTTGTCTTCTCCAGCACTTCAAGGAGCTGTGAGTTGAGGCAGGGGTTGAGATCGTTCCTTTAAATCTGGAGGAAAGGTCACCAGCAATATCTCCAGAAATAATGCTTAGTATTCTAATACCATGATACACTGCTAGAAATGATTTTTCAAAAGACTTAAATCCAAGGTGTAACATAGTACCTTTTATATGAGGAGAGTTCGTTTAAGAAGAACCCAGGAGGCAGAGGCTGCAGTGAGCTGAGATTGTGCCACTGCACTCTAGCCTGGGTGACAGAGTGAGACTCTGTCTCAAAAAAGAAAAAAACAAAACCACAGTGCGATACCACCTTATTCCTGCAAGAAGGGCCATAGTCAAAAAATCAAAAAATAATAGATGTCGGTGGGGATGTGGTGAAAAGGGAACACTTTTACACTGCTGGTGGGAATGTAAACTAATACAACCACTATGGAAAACAGTGTGGAGATTCCTTAAAGAACAAAAAGTAGAACTACCATTTGATCCAGCAATCCCCCCACTGGGTATCTACCCAGAGGAAAATAAGTCATTGTACAAAAAAGAAAAAAAAAAAGATACATGCACAAGCACGTTTATAGCGGCACAATTCGCAGTTGCAAAAATGTAAAACCAGTCCAAACGCCCATCAATCAACAAGTAGACAAATTGTGGTGTGTGTGTGTGTGTATATATATATATATACACACACACACACACCACATATACACACACATACCACAATTGTATATATATACACTATATATAGCATATATTATCTATTGTATAGACAATATATATACAATTGTGGTATGTGTGTGCATACACACACACACACACACACACACAGTGGAATACTACTCAGCCATAAAAGGAATGAAATAATGGCATTTGTAGCAACCTAGATGGAAATGGAGACCATTATTCTAAGTGAAGTAACTCAGGAATGAAAAACCAAACATCCTATGTTCTCACCCATAATTGGGAGCTAAGCTATGTGGATCCAAAGACAGAATGATATGACGGACTTTGGGGACTCAGTCGGGAAAGGGTGGGGGAGGGGAGTGAGGGATAAAAGACTACAAATTGGGTACAGTGTATACTGTTCAGGTGATGGACGCACCAAAATTTCAGAAATCACCACTAAAGAACTTATTCATGTAACCAAACCCGATCTGTTCCCCCAAAACTTATGGAAATAAAAAATAAAAAGAAAGAAAAGAAACAGAGTTATTGTCTATTTTTTTTCCCATGTAGGATGCTTTTCGTCAAAGGATACCACATAAAATCAACGAAATAAATTACAAAACAAACTCCAAGATAAGTGACAAAGTTCAAAATATGATGTAATTTTAACATGCCACTCAATAGAAATGTTCATTAGGTGGCGGGCGCCTGTAGTCCCAGCTACTCCGGAGGCTGAGGCAGGAGAATGGCGTAAACTCGGGAGGCGGAGCTTGCAGTGAGCTGAGATCCGGCCACTGCACTCCAGCCCGGGTGACAGAGCGAGACTCTGTCTCAAAAAAAAAAAAAAAAAAAAAAAAAACAATGCAGGGTTCAAACATCGAAATGAATATATTATATTTTAATTTAAAAACATGACAGGCTAATTTAAAAACATGACAGGCAATATCAACTTTTGTGAGAATTTCATATAAGTACTATGCGCTAACCGATAGCACTACTGGAGCTCCTTATTACTGGGAATTTTAAACCCAAGTTCCATCTGTAGTTTTGTTAACTATGATATAACAGGATGAGTTGCTCTCACAATTAAAGTAATTAATGAATGTAGATTTTAAGAGTAGACTGGTAATGACACTGTTTCATAATGATAAAAAGAGAGTTTTGTTGAGGGTGATCTAGTAAACTGAGTAAATGTTTTGCAGACAGATTTCGGTTCTAGTCCCTGCTCTCCTACATAGAACTCATATGAATTGCTAAAAGTCCTTTGACATGGCTTAGGCTCCTTAACTTCATCTGTAAAATGGGAATGATTGTGTCTATCTGTCAAAATTATCTTTCTTTAATAAATGAGATAGTGTTTGGCAAGCCTCTACTGAAGTGGACTTATCATCTCTCCTGTTACTCGAGTCTCCCTTGCCCACAATCTACCCGTACCATAAATGTAAGGCACACCAAAAACTGATGTGCTTCAATAATGTGGTTAGTTTCATCTGAGTTTTGTGAGTTACTCATCAGAGTGATTTATGATGCATCTTATCCCAGAATAGTTTCTGCAGAGATAATAATTTAGATGCCAGTCCAGTCTTTCTCCCATAGAAAACATATCCATCATGATAACGCATTAGGGTTTAAGTCTTAGAATTAACAAAATGAAAACTCCCTGAAAAAATTAGCACAATTTAATACGCAGCCTCAAAGTAATGAAAGAGAATGTACCACATTCCAATATATATGCTATGTACCAATATACCATATACCAATGTAGTATACATATAAACTAGCTACTGAGGTCATTGATGCTATTATACCTAATGAATCCATTTTTTAAAAAGAGAAAATAATAAAAATAGCTAGTTAAGGAATAGATATGACTTAGGGTTCGTGGAAATAAAATTTTGACTGTTCATGTTCCCAAACCAAGAGTAGGACTGTTGTTTTACAATTAATGAAAACAGAGGAATCTTATCATCTGCATGCCAGACTGAAAGAAATGGCATATCATAAATTTGTCTTCCTTGTTCTTTTGCAGTGTTTCAAAGTAAGTACCTTATCTCCAGGGAAATGCATGCAGCTTGCTTTTAGTCAGTTTACTGATTAAAGGAAGGAAAGCCGAAGGCACATTTGCTCAAAACATGTGGCCCCAAATTTGGCAACTCATTTGTTGCTGTGTGGTCTGCACTGTGCCCTGCTACCTTGCTGATCCCATTCTCCATAATCTGACTGCGAGGGGAAGAAAAATCAGCTTCACAGAATGTGTTCTTCTCGATTTGTATTATGAGGTAAAAGGTAGCATGCACTTTTAAAGCTGAACAGAAGCAAATTTTAATAGATGCTAAGTTTATATTAATACTATCTGATATGTTGACATATAGTATTAAAAGATTTGGGATAAAAAACAATCTTATGTAAGGTTATGTAAGGACTGAAATGGAGGACTGGGTAAGGCTATCATAAGGCAAAAAACAAACAACAACAACAACAAAAAAACAAAAAACAAAACCAGGAAAAGTGGTGAGTTGCAATCAGTGATTACTAGATTTGTTTGAATTGTTAGTAGCCAGGGCAAACAGCAACAAGCTGGTCAAGATTTATGGCTGTCATTGCTCACTATTTCCAAACCACTACTTGGAAACTTAGAAGAAGACATATTTCTAAGAAGAGTAAGAAGAGAGAACGTTTTCCCTAAGTTCTGGTTTTTGATATGCTTGCTCATTTTCTGTCTCACTCAGCTGACCCATCACAGCAAATATATCTGTATCTTTTTCTTAAATGGAACAGCAGATCCTATTTGCATTTGTCTCCCACTGTCCCCTTCCCTTGGTAAATCTAACTATAGTATTTAAAGAGTTTATGTATTGACTGGCGTGGTAGCTTATGCCTGTAATCCTAGCACTTTGGGAGGCCGAGGCAGGTGGATTGCCTGAGCTCAGGAGTTCAAGACCAGCCTGGGAAAAATGGGGAAACCTCGTCTCTACTAAAATTAAAAAAAAAAAAAATTATCTGGGCATGGTGGTGTACACCTGTAATCCCAGTTACTTGGGAGGCTGAGGCAGAAGAATTACTTGAACCCAGGAGGTGGAGGTTGCAGTGAGTTGAGATTGTGCCATTGCACTCCAGCCCTCGTGACAGAGTAAGACTTTGTCTCAGAAAAAAAAAAAAAAAGGTAGTTTGTGTTTATATAGGAAATAAGTAGGGATTTAGCCCTACTTACTAGCCCTGGCTAGCAGGAAAGTAAGGAGTTATTTTATAAGAAATGTTACTAATTAATGTGGCGATGAATCAAAATGCATGATTCATATCATTGCTGCAAATAAATTTATATAGGATCACTTAAAGTTTGGTAACAGCTATGCCTTGCTAATCGACATAAGTCAAATGTGAATGTTGTAGAACATTCTAAAACAACCTGAATAGCAGCGATACCCATGAAATTTCTACGAAAAATCATTATCTGTTAAACAGAACAGTATTTCTTATAACCTACACAATCCTATCATAATGTATATTCTTTTTTATTATTTGGTTAAAAAAACACATACCAAAATTTATCCTTCTAACAGTTTCCATAATGTCTGTTCCTAATGTTGCTCTTAAGATCCAGCAAGTTTGTAAAGCACCTTTTGTGAATCAGCAGAGGTCAATACATTCAATATCATTTTAGGACCACATTATTTGCTGCAGTTTAATACTTGAAAATATTTTATTCATATAAAGTACTTTTTTCCCCAAGCTAACCACATCATTAGAATTGCCTGGGGAGTGGGGATTGAAAAAGTAGATTCTTTCCTGGAACATTTGATTTAGTAGTTCTGGTGTTGAGACGAGGGATCTGGGTGTTCAAAAAATTCCCTAGGTGATTAGTTTGATCAGGCTGACTAGGAAACACAGATACAAAGAATGTGTATCCCTACTTATTAGAAATATCCTATTTCCATCCATGTTGGATGGGAAATACATATTTCCCATGGTGGATGTAAAAGAAAATGGATGTAAAAGAATATTACTGAGTAATAGGAGTTTTCTTCATTCGTGTAGGGTTTGAATACTTGAGGGTTCTCATGAGCTGTTGCTGCCACCTTGATGCCACCCTCCTAGCTTAAGACTTCCCTTTTAATACCAACCATGGGAGTAGTGGGGCAGGTGGGCTATATATTATGTGCTAGCCTGGTATGTCTTAGGGGCTTAGCATACCTAACTTATTTCTACAAGTCTTTTATTAAACAAAAATTATACAAGGGAAATTCCTAAAACATAGCTTTAGGAAAATCGTCTACCCTAAAGGAAAATAGTGGTTTAACAAATAGTCAATTAATAAACGTAAATGTCACCTTGAATGTTTTATTTAGTGCACAGACTTAAATATTGGATATGAAGCATAAGTCTCTTTTTCTCTTTTAAAATAAGAACTACTTCTCTATTTAATAAACTTGCAATTTGCTCCTTTCCATGTCACATTTTGTAACAAGTACAAGTGATAAACATCTGGCTTTTTAACAGAAGATGAGTTTGTGCAAGCATAATGTAAATATTAGAACACAAAAAGAGAAGTGAGGCTATTAGAAGCCTATGAGCTGATATAAACATTTTAAAAAAGCAAGTTTATAAAACAGATACAATTTAATTATATTATTTTACAATAAAAATAAACATTAAATCAACACCTATATGAATAAAAAAAATGAAGACTGGAAGGAAATATATCAAAATGTCAATAGTGGTTTTTTTTTCTGATTTTGAAATTCAGTGTATTTTACTTTTATTCTCCCTTTTTATTTGTATTTTAAAACTTTTAACAATTAAGATGTATATTTATGATAAAGAGCTATTTACAATTATCTTGAAAAAGTCACATTGCTTTTCCTGAAACATTACTGAGAATATGTTTTTTTGTGACTTGCTTTTCAATTCCTCCTTTAAAATTGACCTTGGAAATTTTGTCTGATATTTGTATGTTCACCCAAGCAGTAAATTTATGCACCAAAACTCAGCTACAGAAAGTTCACACTGAAGGGTGTGTTTGATAAGGTGACATTAATAATATACTGTCAATTCTATATTTATATATCTTCAACTCATTTGGAAATTTTTAGCTCTAGATAAAAACAATTTAATCTTTTATGTGAAAAGAAAATAGGAACAGTGTTCTGAAGAAATAATTTAACAAAAGGATTAGGGAAAAGGTTATACATTATAACCTTATATAGAAGTAATTTTTTAAAACCTCGAACTACTTATGTTTCAAAGTAAAAATGTCCTTTTTATGACATAACTGTTTAGAGAAAAATTATGGTTGGATGCAATGCCCCTCCACCTCTCTCTCTCTTCTCCTTTGAGAGAGACTTGATTCTGATGCTGGCATGTCCAATAATGGAGTGAAGTAGTTACAGGTAACTATCAATTTCCTCAAAGGTTTTATGTGAAGATAATTATGCTCCCCTTAAACATCCTATAGGTGTGATTTAAAGATAAAATGAAGATAGCGGTCACTTTGATGTTTTAAAATCACACCCAAAGAAAGCATACTTGGATCTAGTCAAGTTGAAGATGGTCCAGATTTACTCTCCCTCCAGATATCACCAATCCACTGAAAACCATGTAGGAAATAATGGTATTCAAAGATTGACATGAGACAGCACAAGGGAGGATCCCTAAAAGAAGGAAAATAAACCTGGTAAACTCTATGATGGTTTCAGAACTGCAAAATTTCTTTTATAAGTTTTCAGCTGAGTAGTGATAAAGTCATGCATGTGAGGAAATTGTCAGATGCTGGAGAAATAACTGCTTTTGAGTTTTAGAGCTCACTCAGAATACTTTGTGTCCTCAACAATCGGAGTTGAAAGGCCTTTTTAATTTACAGAGTATTTTACTTAGAAGAGTGTTGCCTCAAAAATAAGGTGAAATTAGCCTTAACCTACAAGATACTCTAGGACAGCATATTAATGCAAAAGTATAAAACTGTTTTCAAATACCTTAACTGCATTGTAGAACATATATCCAGAATATTAACAGGAATACAAAAATATCTAGCACAGAGAAATGTGTAATTATCAATTTATGGCTTCTAACTAAAAATTAAGAGACATAGAAAATAGTAGAAAAATAAGACATACAGCTAGGTTAAAAATTAAAACAAACAAACTCAGAAATGACCAAATAATAGAATGAGTAGATAACAAATCTACAATTCTATACATTCAACGAGGTGGAAGAAACATGTTGAAAGAGACCTAAATGAGTTTTCAAAATTTAAATTAAACTTCTAGAAATGAAAAAACAGTGTACGAAATAAAAGTACAGTGAATAGGATTAACAGAAGATTAGACATTGCAGAAGAAAATGTTAGTGAACTTGAGACATAGTGATATTGACAGGAGGCAGAGAAATTCTAGGCAGAAATGGGCTCCTCACAAAACTCCATCCTCAAGGCAAAAAGCCTGAAATGGCCGCCCAAAGTGAGAACTTCTATTCCTGTTTTCCCACTCAAATGTTGCCTTTTCCTAAATCACTCATGACCCACTACACTCCCCATCCTGTGCTTATAAAAACCCCAGACTTGGGTAGCAGAAAGGGGAAGCAGCTGGATGTTACAGCTAGATGTTGGGGAAAAGCAGCTTGACTTCAGAGGGACGGCTTGGCGTTGTAACTTCAAAGAATTCAGCCAGAGATGGCTGGACTTAAGGGGAAGATTACCTACCTACCCCATACCCTTTCCAGCTCCCCTTTCCACTGAGAGCCAATTTCATCTGCAATAAAATTCACATTTAACATCCTTCAATTCGTTTGTGCAATCTCATTTTTCCTGGACGCTGGCCAAGAGCTTGGGAGCTACAAGTGTGGATGCAAAAGACTGTCAAACTGGCCCTTTGCCCTCACTGGCAGAAGACAGCCATCTCAAACAAAAAGGCAGAGGGCCCATTGAGCTGTTAACACTGAGGCATCCATGGATGGCAGAGCTAAAAGAGCACTGTAACATACATTCTGGGGCTTCAGGGGTCACAGGGCCCACAGAGATGCTGCCATGGGGCCTGCACAGAGTTTGCTCCTGCTGGTGCCCAAAATTGCTCACCCCAGCTCCTGCACCACCCACCTGTGTGTGCTCTCCCACAAGAGGTGGAACACAGCGAGTTCAAGTGAGTGGAGTTTACTCCTGCTGGCGCCGAAGTGGCCTGCTGGTTCCAGCACTCGTGCACTCCAGTTCCCACCTCGTTCACTCACATGCTCCCTCCTGCGAGGAGTTGAAGCTGTGGGCTGAGTAAACGAGGTACCCCTGTTGTGAGTCCTGTGAAGGGGTCAGGAAAATATCCTGCTTCAATAGTAACAGAAAATTTCTAAGATGAGACACAGAGAGAAAAAAAGACTGAATAAAGTAAATAGAGCATCAGTCAACTGTGGGAAAACTTCAAGATGCTTCAAATATGTAGTTGGAGTCCCTGAAGAGTAGAGAGATGGCTAGGTGCAGAAGTAAGGACAAAAAATGTTCCAAATTTGATGAAAACTACAGAACCACAAGTCTAATAATTTCAAAATTCCAAATACAAGAAAGACGAAAAAAGCTATCTTAAGAAACATAATAATCGATGGCTTAAAACAAATGACTAAGAGAAAAACTTAAAAGCAGTCAGTGAAAATAAGACAAATTAGGTACAGGAAAACAAAGATAATGACAAGAGGCTTTCCATCAGAAACACTGCAAGTCAGAAATAGTAGAGCAGTATCATTAAAATTATGAAAGGAAAACACCTCAAACTGTCAAATTATAATGTTACACCAGTAGAAATATCTTCAGAAAATGAATACCCAAAAAAGGGACATTTTTAGATATATAAAAGTTAAACAGATTTGTCACCAGAAGGCATGTACTATAACAAATGTTAAAGGAAGTTCTTTAAGCAAAAGGAAAATTTTATCAGATGGAATCTTAATCAACAAAAATGAAATCTCTTTAAAATGTAATTGGCTGTTCAAAACAAAAATAATAACTATGTCTAGAGAGCTCTATAACATATGTAGAAATAAAAAGTATGTCAATATTGACCCAAAGTTGATAGGGGACATGGAAACATTTTGTTGTAAGGTTTTTACTATAAGTGAAGTGCTATATTATTGTTTAAATGTAGACTGCGATAAGTTAAGGATGTGTAGTATAGGCCATGGATTGGCAGACTCTTTTGTAAAGGACAAAATGATAAATAATTTAGACTTTTTGATAATATGATTTCCATTGCAAGTATCCAACTCTGACAATATAGAAAAAAATCAAAGACAATATCTAAGTAAATTAATGTGTCTGTGTTATACTAAAACTTTATTGACAAGAAAACAGAGTGAACTGGATTAGGCCTATGGGTTATAGTTTTCTGACTCCTGATATAGAAAGACCTGAAAGCACTCACTTAAAAAAAAAGAATTACAGTTAAGCCAACAAAAGAGATAAAATGGAATAGTAATAATAATAAAAAGTATATTAATGCAAAGAAATACAAAAAGAAAAGTGGAACAAAAACAGATGTGACAAAGGGATGGGAAATAACAAGATAGTAGATTTAAACCCCAAAACATAAATAATCATATTAAACACAAATGACCTAAAAATCTGATTTAAAAGGCAAAGATTTTCGAATGGCATAAAAAAAGATTCAATTAAATGCTGCCTACAAGAATCCCAATTTCAATGTAAAGAGACAAATAAGTTAGATAAAAGGATGAAACATATGACATAATAACACAAATTTAAAAAAAGGCTCGAGTAGCAATATTTGAGACAAAGAAGGTTTCAGAGGAATAATTTTGCTAGGGCTAAAAATCCAAGCCTGGCTTTTCAGAAAAAAAAATTATGACTTTTTCCTGTTGCCAATTAATGAGCTCTTTAATGAGAAATTCTCATTCCATCTTAAGTGGGGTCTCATATTAATGGTGCACTTGAGGTTGGCAGCAGAAACAGCTTCCCCACCCCCAATATACGCATTGCTGTGCATATGCAGATCAATCTCTTTATGTCCCAAAGTGGCTTCGCATCTTCTCTGGGAGAATAGCTGAATGAAAAATTTCTCGGGGGTGATATTTATTCCCCAAAGTTGGTTAATTCCAGAAATATCATGAGAAAAATATGTTTACATTAAGACTTGTTGGAATCTGGTATTTTATCATTGTACTAAATATCTGATTAGCTTTTCTTTACTCAGTTTGCTAGAAAACAAAACAGGTGAAATTATTTTTTAAACACTTGTTGTTCCACAGCCAACATATTCATTACATTGGAAAAGAACATTTATTCACTTTATACAATTAAGAATATTCTGGGTCGGGTACAGTGGCTCACACCTGTAAATCCATCACTTTGGAAGGTCAAGGTGGGTGAATCACTTGAAACCAGGAGTTTGATTGAGGCCAACCTGGCTAACATGGCAGAAACCAGTCTTTGCAAAAAATACAAAAGTTAGGTGTGGGAGCGCACGCCTGTAGTCCCAGCTACTCGGGAGGCTGAGGCATGAGAATCACCTGAACCCAGGAGGTAGAGGTGCAGTGGGCTGAGATTGTGCCACTGCACTCCAGCCTGGGCAGAGTGAGACCCTATCCCCACCATCAAAGAAAAAATAAATTCTGTAGCTACCCAAAATAGACCTATTATTTCACAGAAGTAGAATTCCTTGTATTGTTTTGTTTTTTTTTTCTCCCCATGGAAAATGCAAAAAGGTAGCCAGGGTTGGAGAAAAGATTTACAGTATGGATCCAAGAAATCAAAAAAGACTGGTCAACACTTCAAAAAAAAAAAAGAAAAAAAAGTACTTTGAAAATACAATCAGAATACGATATATAGCTGCAGCATGAAAAAGCCAAGAAAATTCTGACAACTTACTCTCTCAAATGGTAAACAATTCCAAAGAAAATTATGTTTTACCCTAGAGATCTTGTGTTATTCTATGTGAGCCAAAATAAGAATGAATATTTCCTTTGGAACCTCAGGAATCTTGGTTAGATAAGATGAACTAAATCTACCTTAGGCTATTTAATTAAGACAGGGAATCTAGTGTGCCATTTAGAATAACTCACACTGTTGTCGTTGAACATATAGTTAGCTGTGCTCTATAACATAGTAAAATGAAAAAAAATCCCTAAAAGGCTAACATCATAAAAAATCAGTAAAATTATGTTAGTCCTTATGGCTGATATTTTATAATGGAGCCCAGATTAGATTGCTTTATATATAATATTAAAATTTAGGGCAGAAAAGGAGTGATTGATCAGGTTGCTTTTCTTCTTTTCTGTACTTTTACACAGGATCAGAGCTTTGTTTTCTGAGAATAGAGGGGTCATAAACTCAAATTCCGGAAGATGCTGCCAGGTAACACACTACATTGAAGTTGAGAGCACATAACACATCTGAAGATATTAATTTAATTAAAAACAAAAGCATATGTCCTCTAACCAAACACCTGCCTATAACTCAAGTGTTTGTGACTCTTGGAACAGACTTTGATTTCTTAGAACAATGGCTACCTCTGTGTCTAGAAAATTATCTGACCTAGAATGACACCCCATAGATATTTAGTACAGAGAGTTGACTCATCTCTGCTGATCTATATAATGGCTTGACATTATTGGAGGCTTCCTTGAACAGCTTAATTTTTAGGGAGTGTGAACTAGGGATTTTTACAAAAAGAATTAATTAACAAAAAACCTTGAAGTGATTTTAAAACTTAATGACATTGTGAACTCTATTCTTTTTTGAAGAGGGTAAAGTGTGAAAAGTGCCAATAGTCATCTAAAGCATCCTTATTTAAATTGATTTCCTTCAAGCTGATGTTTTGAACCTCTGTCAATGCCTAAGTAGTTCCACTAACTTAAGGCTAGGTGCCAAATAGTCACTTAAAATAAAAAAAACAATACATTAGCAACAGCATGCTTATCACAGATGTGTTGGAAGGACTGATGACTGAAATTGATTACACATACTATGATTCTTACATAATCCTCAAGAGACCTTTAAGGGAGCATAAGCAGATTCAGTGACTGCAAGAATTTCAGAAAGAACCCCTTCTAATCACACTCAGTGGATTGTTTAGCTTACCTGAATATTTCTGTCCACCGTCCAAGTCAACAGTGAACTCTGTCTGGAATTTGTGATGAAAATCCCCCATTTATCTCTCATTTATTTATTTTATTAGAGACAGGGTCTCACTCTGTCATACAGACTGGGGTGCAGTGGTGCAATCATAGCTCACTGTAAGCCTGAAACTCCTGTACTCAAGTGATCCTCCTGTCTCAGTCTTCCTAGTAGCTAGGACCACAGGCATGTACCACCATGCCCAGCAGATTTTTAAATTTTTTGGTAGAGACAGGGTCTTGCTATGTTGCCCAGGTTGGTCTCAAACTTCTTGTCTCAGTTATCTTCCCACCTCTCCCTCTCAACGTGCTGGGACTACAGGTGTGTACCATTGTGCCCAGTTCCCTTTGCCTTTTGAGATCCTTTCTCCATCCTCCCCGGTTTGTTCTGTGTCCTGGGAGCTTGGCCTGTGAGGAATGCATCAAAAGGCTGCCTTGCCCTCTGACTTCTGGTTGGATTCAACAAATGAGTGAAACTGGGAAGAGATCAGAGGGACGGAGGAGCATGAAGTTGTGGTATTTATTTCATTGGCTCCTTCACTTGGAGGTTGCCACAGGTGGGTTGCATCCCTCAACCAAAGTACACAACTCCCATGAAGAGGTCTTCCTTCCCCAGACAACTCTGTCGCTGTGGATCTCAGTAAGGTCCCCTTGTCCTTCGCCTTCAAGTGTAAGAATAGAGATAGCTCCACTGTTAGGATCCCTAGCCTGGAGCAATCATCCCTATTGCTTTTTCTAAGCCCTGTCCACATCTTTTAAATAGTCCTTATTTTCTGCTTCCTCCTCAGCTATCTTGAGGGTGTTGTCTATTTCCTGCTGGGAGTCCACTTAATACACATGCAGAGTGAGGACAATGAGCATTTGGTTGGGTATATGAGCAGGGAGAGAGGAGGCCGGCCGCAATGAATGAACCATCTCGCACACTCATCTGAGTGATCTGATAAGTAGCACACAAGAACATGTGTGTTTGATGGTACGTATTACTAAAAAAAGAAAAAAACCTACTTTAAAAGGATCCTATAATCTGAAGCTTTTTGTTAAACTTAGTGAATAGCATTCTAAAATCACACAGTGAAGTACAACTTAGTTTGATTACTGAGATGTTCTTTGTCAAATCAGCAAAAAACTTTTGAAATGCTTTATCGTTGATATTATCAAATATAGTCATGAGCAAAGAATAAGCAGAAAATGATAGTGAGAACATAGACAAATACGGAGGAGAGAAGACTGGGGAAAAGGTCTGATGTTAAAAAAGTCATCATATGACTGTTTATCCATAAGCAGGTTTAAAGTCTGCCCAAGTAGTGGGAAAGTTAACAATGGCCATGTAAATCAGATGTGCTTAAAGTCCATTTATTTTGTATCTTAGAATGCTTCACTTTTGAGGTAATATCTCTATGGTTGAGTGCTTCCAGGCTGTTAGTGTTGCAATTCTTCTTTCATCTGGGTGAGATTTATTTGATCACAGAAATGTTAATAGCACTGCATCTGGTCAATTCTCTAATGAGCAGAAGTGTTTTCTTGATCAAAACTTCCCGGACAGCAGAGGCATAAATAGATGTTTGCATATATCATTGACTTCATGTTTCATTAAGCTTGAATTCAGAAAACATTTCTCCCATACAAATATGCAATACTTGGAAAGCTGAAATGTGCTATAAAAATGAAAATGGCTTACTAGTGCAACCAGCTGGATTCTCTCACTGCTCAAAATGTGGTTTTTATTACAAATGAATTGGCCTTCAGGGGAGAATTTTCCCAAGAATATGAACTCTGATTACTTAATATTACCAGTAAGTACAAATTAAATAAAGTGAACTGTGTAAATGAAGGCTGTAAATACTGGAATCCACTACTGAATACATTTCACAAAGATATATTTGGGCATGTTTTAAAGATGTGTGCCTGGGAGTACTCAGGTTATGGTGTGGTAAATCACTGGCAACCTATTTCTCAGACTTAGGTCTGCCATGAAGAGATAAAGAGAAAACATTTCACTATCATTCAGCAAAAATATATTCCCATGAAGAGGTGGAGAGTTCTTTTCTAGAGATGTCTGGGAAATGGACAATTTTATTTCTGGGAAAAAACTAGTATGAATTTCTTCAATACAAACAGTAGAATACAGGTATCCTGAATGTGTTATGAAATCTGATTTCTCCACCTCCAGTGACACTGCTGGCCACAATCATTTTGAGATCCCACCATATTTAACTTCCATTTTAGGGTCTAAAGCCATAAAAGTGAAGCAGTCTCTCTGATGATTTAAACCAGTTAAAGTCACCCTTCTGCTTAAAATCTTGCAGGAGTCTCTCATATCTTTTGGAGCAAAAGTGAAGTCTTTACAATGGCTCTCAAGGCCCTGCTCCCACCTCTGGTCTCTGACCCAATCCTTCTTACTGTCCTCTGTCTCTTCTTGCTTACCAGTTACTCCTCTCCAGTCGTGTTGTCTCCCTATCTGTTCACAGCTCACATAGGCACAGGTCTTGGATCCAGCCTTTCCTCCGCCTGGATGCTCTTCCAAGATATGCGCGTGGCTAACTCCCCCATCTCCTTCCAGTCAGCTTAACTTCACATTCACTACAAAGTCTGCCCTAACAGCCTGATTTCATAAAGCACACTGCCATCCATCTTCCAACTCCCTCTTATCCTCTTTACCCTCTTCTACTTTGATTATGTTTCCAAAGCATGTATCATCATCTAACATACTATACAATTTATTTATATGATGTTTACTTTTATTATTCATCTCTCCTCCACTGGGATATAAGCATGAGGCAAAAGTCTTTGACTGTTGTTCACTGAGATACATCAACACCTAGAATGGTAGCCAGCCTAGGGTAAATGATGAATACATATTTGCCTAATTTTAAGGACTGTAGATAAAAATGACATCCAACTTTTTAAAAAATTCATTTAAAAAGCCCCAAACCTAAAAATACCTCAAACATATGAATTTCTACTGAGAAAGGAAGAATAACACTAAATAATTAGCTCTAAGGCTTTAATATATACTACTTGCTATTTAGACAAGTAGTCAGCAAACTATTGCTTGGGCCAAATTTAGCTGGCCACTTTTTTTTTCCTTTTTTTGATCAAACTTTTATTGAATCACAGCCACACCCATTTGCTTGCATATTGTCTAAGACTGCTTTTTCTCTACAACAGCAGAATTGAGTAATTGTGACAGAAATCTTCTGGCAAGGAAAATCTGTTAACTGGCCTTTTAGATAGTTTGCCTACTGACTCCTGATTTAGATCCAAGTTAATGACATTTTGCAAAGAAACTGATGTCCAAATGGTAGTAATTATCCAAATAAATATTTTCAGTTTATATGTTTGCTATAGTTTGAATGTTCCCTTTAAAACTTATGTTGAAATTTAATGGCCAGTTTGATGGTTTGGGGAGGTGGGGCCCTTAAGAGGTGATTAGCTCATGAGAGCTCTGCCCCCATGAATGAATTAATGGCTAGTTATTGTGGGGGTAGATTTCTGGTAAAGGGATACATTTGGTTTCCATTTGCTGTCTTGCCATGTGATACCTTTCATCATTGGATGACCTGGCGCCGTGCTGTTGGACTTCTCAGCCTACAGAACCATGAGCCAAATAAACTTCTGTTCTTTATAAATTACCCAGTCTGTAGTATTCTATTACAGCAGCAGAAAATGGACTAAGAGTGGAGGAAATCTAAACAAGAGAGACTGCTTAAAGTGATATTGCTTCATGCTGCAGCTATCTTTGTATCTCTCTCTGATGTAATTTAAGTGTTTAAATTTTTTCTATAATTTATGGACTATAATTGAAATTGAAATATGCCAGAATTCTAAACCAAATGCCCTCTTGAAATCCCATCTTAGTTTATTATTCAAAATTCTATGTACTTTATAATGTTATTTTACATTTTAGTTACATTTTATAATATGCTGAAATTTTGGTAATATGTCCTTAGTTCCGTGTTTCTATTTAAAAACAATTCCTTTGATGTTCTCTGAAAGGTATTGTCAGATATCATTACACTATATTTATCCCTCATGAATTTTCTTGAACAAAGATATAATTTTTCCTAACCTTTTATCCTAGATGTACAATTAGCATACCTTATTGAGCAACATAATTGTTAATCTAATAGATGCATTATAATTAATAATAGAAAAGGTAGATTAAGATGACAGATTTATTATTATGCTTAGTAAAACATATGATAACTAGTGTTTTTAAGGGAATGCATTTTGGTGCTATTTTAAATAACACTGAATATACTCAAAAGTCTTTTCTAAACAGAAGTTAAAGTCAACCTAAGGCAAGTATCTGTATAATTCAAATAAAAAACCCTTTTGTTAATTCCCCAAATATTTTTTAGATTATTTTTTACATGTGTGGTATGTGAATGTGTGCGGTTTATATGTGTGTGTGTGTTTGTGTGTGTGTATATGCAGATAGATAGATGGACAGACAGACAGATAGATACATAATATAGAGGGTTCTGCCTGGAGGCTAGCATATAGGAAGTTTTTAATAAATATTATTGTTCTTTTTCTGTATAGTCTTTCCCTTTCACCAATAGGTATCAGAAGTTGAGAAGATATTTAGAAAATTCTTGCTAATAGAAGAAATGGAAATAGACAAATTAGGTAAACATGACCTTAAAGTCTTCATGATAGACCTGAATTTTACAGCTAATCCTTTTATATGGGCCATGCAACCAGATAATTGACTGCTTCATTTGGAACTTAGGCTTCAAAAGAAAACTTATTTTGGGGGAAACTAAGCCTGAGAAGATTAATTTATCATCAATTTAAATACAATTTTTCTGTCATTAGCATATGAAAGGGTATGCACATCAGATTCACAAACAAATATTTATTCAGCCCCTACCAATGTCAGATGCTTTCATAAATGAGTTATTAAAGTTAAACATGTAGAGACATTTATTAAATAGTTGTTAAATATGTCAATAACTTGGATTGAATATGCCATTATAACCCTCTTTGAATGAGGAAATGAGGCCACAATGGTTTAACGACTGGGTTTCTTGATAAAAAGGAATATTGCTTGTAACAACTTGTATTGCCAGTAGTTATCACAATGCATGGTATATAGCAAATGATACATATTTAATGCATAAATGGGTGTAGCCTGAATCCGTATCATCAGTAAGACATAGAACCCTAGATTTGAAAGACAATTCCTGACTTCAATACCAGCAATTTTTTTTCTAGGGTAAAGGAAAGCATTCTTGCACAGGGTAAAGAAAAGCATACTGCATTTATCATTCTAAACAAAAATATACCCTCTTTTAAATATTTGTTACAAAAATAGTAGTAGTCAGGTGAGTAACAGCAAGAAATGGTTTAACAGCTTAAAATAGGGGAATGTACTTAAGAATGTTTCAGATTAGTGCTCGATTTAAGTCAGAGACATCTTTGTAGACAATCATATGACAAGGATGAAGAAGATTCTAGAAATAAATTGCAAAGCTTATACTTAAGGAAAATAGTTGCTGGAAAACATGAGAGCCTCTGGCTTATTTCATATAACACCATTAGTCAATAATCTGTATAACTAGTCAATATTCTCTACTATATTCTGTACAATTAGAATGATTCTGCTATGTTGTAAGTTACAAGGATCTGATACAGTACATTTATGGGATGTGCAGTTAGAACTGAAACAAGGTTGGGAGATGCTAAAATAAGATACTTATCCCAAATACTTTACTGGGGAAAAGAAGTGAATTCAGGGAGAATTTCATATATACATTCTTCAGAAATTGTTTATAATGTTGAATTTACTGTGGGTTCTTTGAATTCACACTGGATTCCCATAAGCTGCAAGAATAAACCATTAGCTTTATTTCCTCAGAATTTGCTTAGTAAGCTCTTTCCTTTTTTTCAGCTTACGTAGCTAATGCTCACACCTCTTTCAAGTCTATGCTTAAAACTCTCTTAGTATGGGTGACCATCTTCAAATTTTAGAATTTATTTGGACCCCCAAATTATACTTCCATAGGACTCTTTTTCCATTACATTCATAATTGTCAATTTAATGTATATTTTCCTTGGTAGCATAAAATCTATATCTAATGTATATATTTTGTGTCAGTGCAACATCTGTATCTCCAGTGAATAGGACACTGCCTGACACAGGTAGATGCTTAATAAATACTTAATGAACACAAAAACTTCTAGTGAGAAGGCTGTGAAAGTTTGGATGATGCATTCATTTAGGTTGACTGAGAAGCAGACACCAAAATGGAATTAGGTGTGCAAGAGATTTATTGGTGAAGGGAGCAAGAGAAGGCACAGAGAACCTTCAGATTGTGATATGGGTCTGACCTCTGTGAAAGGAGAGAGGGAAGGAAGGAGTATTGGGTAGAAAGAATGGTGACTATGGTGCAGGCACAAAGGATGTTTAACCAGGCCAATGGGGAGCCTTCAAAGTAAAGATGCCCACTGGAAGAGTCCCATGTCTTCTCAGAATGGGTCTGCCTGAGAAATCCTGCTATGACTTAGTCATTGCTTAGGAGCAACCACAGTGGTCGGTGTAGAGAGACAGCAGCAGTGGCCATCAATCAAGTATGCTTCCTGCAGGAGATTAGAGCAGCACATTTTGATGGCTGCCACACATGGAAACACTGAGGGAGATTTCCTACCTGTCTTTTGGAAGGCTCATTTACACAAAGTTTCTAAAAATTATGTGATTTTAGTCAGGTTAGTTTAAAAATTGTTTTCTAAGGTAAGACACTGATTGTTATATCTTATTTGGCATAGGTATCACTGATGTAGTAGTGATAAAGTTTTGCTTCCTGCATTTGTTTTTCTAAAATCAAAATAAATTATTGAACTTTTGCTAGAAAATGTTAAAATGAAGGGGAAAATCGTGCTTATAAATGGCAGTGATGGCATCTTTTCCAGAACTGAACTGTAAACTACGTACTTAAGCTACATCAGTGGAACAGGCATTTCTTCTCTCATTAGTAATCTGTGATGCACGATTGATAGCTTACCATAAAAGACTAGTTAGGGTGTAAACACCTACACAATGTCTTTAATGTTCATAACCAGGCAGTATGCCTCTGGAATCCAGAATATCCTTCAGTCTCTAGGCCTATTGTTGTTGCATTTCAGCAAGCAAGGTGATTTGAATCAGGAAGATATATTGCCTGTGTTACCAGATTTATTTAGAAAGCAAGTGGAAGATGATTTGACTGATGCAACCTTCTCCAGGGACAGAAAGCAAAACTATAAATACACTGTTGTTAAGATATCGCAAGGCCTGTAGGATATAGGCTGCTGACAATGCTTTAAGTCAAGATCATTGGTTTTCTCCATAAAAAAAATCTTAGGATCAAATTATATGGGCCTCTGTAGCCTGGGCTAAACTCAAAGCCTAGGTTCAATGAAGATATCCCGACTCAGTGTTACATGACTTGAAATTATTAAGGATTTCTTTTTTGTTTTTGTACTTGGAGAGCTGACATTTAGGCAGTCAGTTTCCTTCAGAAGCTTCTAAAGCATCCTAATATTTATTTAAGATATGAAAAAAGTGTGCCTACAATGGCTGGTGCCTACAAAATCTTGCAAAAGCACTCACTTTGAATATTTGATGTTTTCCTTCCTTTAGAAAGATAACATTTATAAAAAGGGTATGTGAATAGATAGGATTACCAAAGATAAGGTAAATAAAAGCATAATTCCTAACAGCATGAAAGTTATTACAAAGTTTGAAAACTGAGGTTTAAACAAGAAAGACACAAGGTATGATATCTTTATGAGTGAGACCAATCGCTCTCTGGTGGCCTAAATATTTGCCTTCCTAGTCAGTGATTGCATTTCCATGACTGTTACCCATCTTTTTAAACTAAGCACATATTTATTACATGCCAACTATGTGCTAAGCACTATTGAAGGAGCTGGAGATACGGCCAGGAAAGTAAGTCCCTGCCTTCTTGAAGCTTATTTTATAGCTAGAGAAAAGAGTTAATTAAACATATAAGTAAATATATCATATGCCAATAATTATTAAGAACTGTGAGAAAAATAAAGCACAGTAAGGGACCAGGTAGTGGGGAAGAGGGAGAGGGGCAGCATGGATACTGCTTCCTCTTTCCTAAAGAATTGCCATGGAAGGACTCAGTGATAAGGTGACATTTCAGCAGAGAACTTCATGAAACAAGGGAGTAAGATATGCATGTAGCTGAGAGAAAAACATTACAGGAAGAGAAACATCAAAGTCAAAAGCCCTCAGGTAGGGGTTTGACTGAGAAGTCAAGGAACACTGAGAAGGCCAATGTGGCCAAAGGGAAGTGAACAAGGGGAATAGTGGTAGAAGAGATTCTGTGATAAAAGAGATGCATGTGATTTATTGAATAAAACATCCCTAAGTATTCCCTGGTTTTATCGAACATGTAGGTCAGGGTGAGAAATCTGTCCATGATATTATGGAAGAATTTGAAGCATGACCTGCATTGCAAACTAGGAAGGTGAAGATTTAGAAACCAGTGAAGGAAAATGAGATCTGACTGTATCCCCTGAAAAACAGCCATTCTTAGGTTGCATTTGAGGTGCTTCCGTTTACCTGAGGTGTGATTGAGGGGTATCTTCTAATTCATTTGCTGCTGCCCACACTGTTTGCTACTTGAATCCTCATTGCAAAGCTCCACCTTGTCTCTTGAAATTAAGGGCAACTACATAACTGATCAACTGAACTAGAAGCCTCATAAGAGTATAATAGGGTGCAAGTAAAATTATGACAGAATAACAGAAAAATCTGGACCGTTGCAGGGAAACTCACATGTGTGGTCATTCCATTTAAATCTAGGAACTCAGCATCTTTGCAGCCAGCGCTGGCTACTGGATGCTGGTGAAGCTGGAGACACTGAGCTGAGTGTTAAGGTTTGTGAGATGCACCGCACAGTCATTCCTCCAGGTTTTGCTAATCCAGTAGGGTGCTGCAAGGGAGCTGGACACAGATCTATAATACCAAAAGTCCCATGGACCTAGTCTCCATTCAGACATAAGGAACCTCATCATTACTCTCGGGATTTGAGCCTTCCCATTTTCAGAGTACATATGGATTCTCTTTGTCCTTAATTGTAAAATATCCTCAAGAGTTCAGGCTTTAAGAATATACAAAGTAGGTAGAAACAGAAAATGTTTTTAAGTATATTTAACTGTTATCTGCATAATAAAATCTAGCTCTTTTGTGGAAGTGGCAAATAGTTCCTTTCTTCTGCTCATTATTTCAGAATTATTTGAGAGGTAGACAGAGATTATCAATAGAGAGAACTGCAGGCCAGCTGTATTACTGATAAAGCTGATTGGAGAGGTGGTTTGAGATGTGTGGCCAGATGCACTTGTAAATACTTTACATCTTGAGAATTAGACCCATGCATCCAATTAGTAACCAGCATACTGGACAACTTCAGGTCTCCTCAGAAGGGATAGAGCCCCCTGAGAGAAGGTCAGAACATGAATGGGTAGAGGATGTGACAGGCTGGTTTCAAAAGTCTAGCAGGGGCTCCAATCCTACCCCACAGAGAAATTACTTTTCCTTCCATTGTGAGTGCTGTGGTCTCAATGTATGTGCTCCTCCAAAATTCATGTGTTGGAATTTAGACCCCAAAGTGATGGTATGAAGAGGTGGGTCTTTTGGGGAAGTGATTTAATAATGAAGGCTTTGCCTTCATGAATCGATTAGTACTGTTATAAAAGTAGTCAAAGGGAGTGTGCTTGTCCCTCTTTAGCCCCTTCCACCATGACAGGATACAGCAAGGGCCACCATCTTTGAAGCTGAAGCTGGGAGAGGAGCCCTTGCCGGACACTGAATCCGCTAATTCCTTCTCGTTTTTTTTTTTGTTTGTTTGAGACGGAGTCTCGCTCTGTCACTCAGGCTACAGGCTGGAGTACGGTGGCGTGATCTCAGCTCACTGCGAGCGCCGCCTCCTGGGTTCACGCCATTCTCCTGCCTCAGCCTCCCGAGTAGCTGGGACTAGAGGCGCCCGCCACCTCGTTCAGCTAATTTTTTTTTTTTTTTGTATTTTTAGTAGAGTCGGTTTCACCGTGTTAGCCAAGATGATCTCGATCTCCTGACCTTCTGATCTGCCCTCCTAGGCTTCCCAAAGTGCTGGTATTACAGGCGAGAGCCACCGCGCCTGGCCACCACATTTCTGGTTTTTTGTTTGTTTGTTTTTTTGTTTTTTTTTATTGTACTTTAAGTTCTAGGGTACATGTGCACAACGTGCAGGTTTGTTACATATGTATACTTGTGCCATGTTGGTGTGCTGCACCCATCACCTTGTCATTTACATCAGGTATAACTCCCAATGCCATCCCTCCCTCCTCCCCCCTCCCCATAATAGGCCCTGGTGTGTGATGTTCCCCTTCCCGAGTCC
>NW_012118487.1:32263827-32265423 GCF_000951035.1 Colobus angolensis palliatus
TGTGTCTCTGCAGGTGAGATGGGTCTCCTGAATACAGCAAACTGATGGGTCTTGACGCTATCCAATTTGCCAGTCTGTGTCTTTTAATTGGACCATTTAGTCCATTTACATTTAAGGTTAATATTATTATGTGTGAACTTCATCCTGTCATTGTGATATTAGCTGATTATTTTGCTCGTTAGTTGATGCAATTTCTTCCTAGCATCGATGGTCTTTACATTTTGGCATGTTTTAGTAATGGCTGGTACTGATTGTTCCTTTCCATGTTTAGTGCTTCCTTCAGGATCTCTTGTAGGGCAGGCCTGGTGGTGACAAAATCTCTAAACATTTTCTTGTCTGTAAAGGATTTTATTTCTCCTTCACTTATGAAACTTAGTTTTGCTGGATATGAAATCCTGGGTTGAAAATTCTTTTCTTTAAGAATGTTGAATATTGGCCCCCACTCTCTTCTGGCTTGGAGAGTTTCTGCTGAGAGATCTGCTGTTAGTGTGATGGGCTTCCCTTTGTGGGTAACTCAACCTTTCTCTCTGGCTGCCCTTAACATTTTTTCCTTCATTTCAACTTTGGTGAATCTGGCAATTATGTGTCTTGGAATTGCTCTTCTTGAGGAGTATCTTTGTGGCATTCTTTGTATTTCCTGAATTTGAATGTTGGCCTGCCTTACTAGGTTGGGGAAGTTCTCCTGAATGATATTCTGAAGAGTGTTTTCCAACTTGGTTCCATTTTCCCCCAGGCACACCAATCAGACATAGATTTGGTCTTTTCACATAATCCCATATTTCTTGGAGGCTTTGTTCATTTCTTTTTCCTTTTTTTCCTCTAGTCTTCTCTTCTCACTTCATTTCATTCATTTGTCTTCAATCATTGATACTCTTTCTTCCAGTTGATCGAGTCAGTTACTGAAGCTTGTGCATTTGTCACATGTTTCTCGTGTCATGGTTTTTATCTCTGTCTGTTCGTTTATGGCCTTCTCTGCATTGATTATTCTAGTTATCCATTCTTCCATTCTTTTTTCAAGATTTTTAGTTTCTTTGCACTGGATTCATAGTTCCTCCTTTAGCTCTGAGAAGTTTGATCGACTGAAGCCTTCTCCTCTCAACTTGTCAAAGTCATTCTCCATCCAGCTTTGATCTGTTGCTGGCAATGAGCTGTGTTCCTTTGGAGGGGGAGATGTGCTCTTATTATTTGAATTTCCAGCTTTTCTGCCCTGCTTTTTCCCCATCTTTGTGGTTTTATCTGCCTTTGGTCTTTGATGCTGGTGATGTACTAATGGGGTTTTGGTGTGGGTGTCCTTTCTGTTTTTTAGTTTTCCTTTTAACAGTCAGGACCCTCAGCTGTAGGTCTGTTGGAGATTGCTTGAGGTCCACTCCAGACCCTGTTTGCCCGGGTATCAGCAGCAGAAGCTGCAGAATATAGAATGTTGCTGAACAGCAAGTGCTGCTGTCTGATTCTTGCTCTGGAAGCTTCGTCTCAGGGGTGTACCCTGCTGTGTGAGGTGTGAGGTATCGGTCTGCACCTAGTGGGGGATGTCTCCCAGTTAGGCTACTCAGGGGTCAGGGACCCACTTGAACAGGCAGTCTGTCCGTTCTCAGATCT
>NW_012118487.1:32265804-32281012 GCF_000951035.1 Colobus angolensis palliatus
CCTCCGGGCCAGGTGTGGGATATAATCTCCTGGTGTGCTGTTTGCTCAGACCCTTGGTAAAGTGCAGTATTAGGGTGGGAGTTACCCGATTTTCTAGGTGTTGTGTGGCTCAGTTTCCCTTGGCTAGGAAAAGGGATTCCCTTCCCCCTTGCACTTCCCAGGTGAGGCGATGCCTCGCCCTGCCTCAGCTCTGGCTGGTTGGGCTGCAGCAGCTGACCAGCACTGATTGTCTAGCACTCCCCAGTGAGATGAACCTGGTACCTCTGTTGAAAATGCAGAAATCACCCGTCTTCTGTGTTGCTCACGCTGGGAGCTGGAGGCTGGAGCTGTTCCTATTCGGCCATCTTGCTCCCCACTCCACATTTCTGTTTTTTAATAAATTACCCAAAATATTTTGGTGTAGCAGCACAAATGAACTAAGAGAATGAGCTTCAAGGGAAAAGGAGCTTTCCCGTAGGAGCTCTCATTCTCTAATTTGTTTTCAGCAGCAAAAACAAACAACAAAAAACCAGCAAGTTAATATTTCAGTGCATAATTTTGCCTAAACCATGGGCTTTCTGAGTACAAACCTTTAAAAAAGAAGATAACTCTCTTACCCTAATGTTTAGTTAGTTCATAGTAGGTTTTATTACAATTACTACTATTATTATTATTATCATTATTTGAGATGGAGTCTCCCTCTGTCACCCAGGCTGGAGTGCAGTGGTGTGATCTGGGCTCACTGCAACCTTGGCCTCCCAGGTTCAAGTGATTCTCCTGCCTCAGCCTCCCAAGTAGCTAGGACTACAGGCTCCTGCCATCACACCCGGCTAATTTTTGTATTTTTAGTAGAGACGATGTTTTGCGATGTTGGCCAGGCTGGTCTCGAACTCCTGACCTCAAGTGATCCAACCCCTTGGCCTCCCAAAGTGCTGGGATTACAGGCGTGAGCCACCAGCCTGGCCAGGTTTTCAATATATATTAGTTATGCACGCCAGCATGAACAGATGAATCACGACTTTTTCATTTTATTTCCCTAAACAGAAACTTTCAATGGACTTACTTGAATTTATAAGTTATTTCTCATCCTAGAATCCATATGTTTTCATCTTGTCCTAAGAAAACTTACCACATTAGCTTCTATACTTTTCCAATATAATCTTTCCATTCCTGTCCAATGGCTCTAGTGAAAATTAGTTATGCCGTGTTCACTTTTGCTTTGTGATTGTTTAGATTGTATTATTTTTTCCCTGTTCTAATCCTCTACATCATTCTTCAATATCATGTTGAAACTACACATTTTTTCTCATAAATTCCTTATTAAGGAAGCCAAAGTTTTCATTTCTCCTCAGACTACTATGACTTATACTGATTCATACAACTCAATTGTTACTTTTCAAATATTTCTTTGTATGACTGCTGTATATATTTTTTCTCTTCAATTAATAAAATTCTTGAGAATAAGAAACATACCTACATTTTTCCCCCTTGCTTTCATACCTAGAAGAGCACTGAGCAGATAGTAGCTGCTAAGTATATCTCACTGACTGTGTTAAATAAACAAAAGCCTGATGTTCTACGTCATTTCCTGCCTGTGCTCTGCAGTTTAATGGTCAACAGAAGATCTTTTGTGGCAATTTATGTTTCTGAGTCAAGTGCATTGTAATCAAACATCCTCCACACGAAGTCAGAAGTTAAACTCCTGCCACTTTCTTCCCCTTTTCCAAGCACAGAAGACTATTTTTCTAAGGAAATTCTGAGAAATTATGTTTCATCATAATTAGCACGTAATTCCAACTCAGTTAACCTTTGCATGCTGCATGATAGCATCTCTTTGGTTTAGCTTCAGGATGTGATGATGTCATACAGTGTAGGTGGGGAGCATATGTTATTACAACACTTTTGGAGGACAACCTAGCAATGACATCACATTTTATACATTTTATGAAAATGTATAAAGTCTTGGCTATTAAGTTCTGGTTTCTTATCCTGAGGGAATGGTCAGAAATATGTGCAGGATTTAGATGAGAATGTTGTGACATTATGAAAAGTGGAAAACAAGTTCTATGTCAAGAAATAAAGATTGATAAAATAAAGTAACATATGTATCACATATATATATGTTATGTATCAACATACATGGTTATGAAAAATAACAAAATAATTGTATCTGTGTAAGTTAGAGTTAAAAATAGATGAAAAATTTTAAAAATTAAAAATTGATGAAGAAATGCAAAATATGCAAACATAACAGATAAAATGGAGGAAGGTATAAACATTTACACAATGGTGATACTGGTGTTTATCACTAGATAAGTGGAGTGATATGTATTTTTCTCTTATTCAATTACTATTATCCTATATTTATTTTGGTTATCTTGGGTTGCTCTGGAAATTAGTAAAAACATAATTCATTTTAAATTTTAAACAAAGGTGTTAAATTATGTAATTGTCTAGGAAATTTGAAAAAGATCTATATATTCAATCAATTTAATAATGCTTGTGAATACCCAATTAACTCCAGAGAGGGGATGTGAGATGGGACTGACACACTTTTGAGATAAATGGGCTCTAGGTTGAATAAAAGGATGAAGTTACCAAGGTTTGAAAAATATTTTTTACCTGGGTACACTGGAAAAAATCCATCCTTTCCTAGAAGCTAATGGCCTTTATGCACAGCAATCTGCTACAGCAGACTGCACAATTTTATTTGCCTCCTCCAGATGATGTGCATACTAATTAGTCATGAGAATTCCCTTCTCACAAGGTCAAAGAGTTAATGTTAGAAGCATGGTTTATAGGCACTTCTTTCTTTCTACAAACAATGATAAACTTTCACATTTGGCTTATTAGAAATAAGTTTAAAATAACATTGAAAAATAAATATTTTAACAAAGAAAATTAGGACATTAAGAGGAAGAGACTGGATGATGTGTTCATGGAAGAGGCCTGTAGACTTTATAACAATAATAGTTATCATTTTTGTAGTATCTTTTGTCCTGGCTTCATGAGGATATTTTAAACAATAGTTACTTAAGATTTATGAGTGAATTTAATGAATTTCTTATTGTTGCTTTATTCTTTAATGTCTAGGTCATTCATTAATTCGTGGCATACTTACAGGCAACTTCAGAATTATTGTAGATTCCATTCTAGACCACCCCAATAAAGCTAGTATTGCAATAAAGCAAATCACACTTTTTTTTGTTTGCCAGTGCACATAGAAGTTATATTTTCACTATACTATAGTCTATTCAGTGCACAATAGCGTTAAATCTTTAAAAAAATGGACACACCTTAACTAAAAATACTTTATTGCTAAAAAACTGCTAACAGTCATCTGAGTTTTCTTTTTGCTGGTGAAAAGTCTTGCTTTGAAGTTGATGACTGCTGATGGATCAGGGTGGTGGTTGCTGAAGACTGGGTTGGATATGCCAATTTCTTAAAACTACAATGAAGTTGCCTCATTGATTAAGTCTTTGTTTCATGAAAGATTTCTCTGTAGTATGTGATGCTGTTAGATAACATTTTACCCATAGTGGAACTTATTTCAAAATTGGAGTAAATTCTTTCAAATCTTGATGCTGTATCAATTAAGCTTATGTAACATTCTAAATCTTATATTGTCATTTCAACAGTGTTCACAGCATCTTCACCAGGACTATATTCTATCTCAAGAAACTCCTTTTCTTGCTCATTCACAAGAAGCAATCCCTCATCTGTTCAAGCTTTATCATAAGATTACAACAATTCAGTCAGAGATTCTGGTTCCACTTCTAGTTCTCTTGTTATTTCCACCACTTCTGCAGTTATTTCCTCCACTGACCTCTCACCCTTCAAAATCATACATCAGGGCTGAAATCAACTTGTTCCAAACTCCTGTTAATGTTGACATTTTGACTTCCTCCCATGAATCACAAGTGTTCTCAATGGCATCTAGAATGGTGAATCCTTTCCAGAGGTTTCCAATTTATTTTGCCAAGATGTTTCAGAGGAATCACCATGGCACCTATAACCTTACAAAATGTATTTGTTAAATAAGACTTGAAAGTCAAAATTATTCCTTGATCCGTGGGCTGCAGAATAGATAAGATGTTCTGTTAGAAGTCATGAAAATAACATTAGTCTCCTTGTATATCTTCACTAGACCTTGGGTGACCAAGTGTGTTGTCAATAAGCAGTAATATTTTGGAAGGAATCTTTATTTCTGAGCAGAAGTTCTCAACAGTGGGCTTAAAATATTGAACAAACCATGCCGTAAACAGATGTGCTGTCATCCAGTTTTGTTGTTTTATTATAGAGCATAGACAGAGTAGATTTAGGAAAATTATTTAAGGCCCCAGGATTTTTGGAATGGCAAGTGAACTTTAGCTACAATTTAAAATCGCTAGTTGCATTAACCCCTAACAAGAAAGTTAGTCTGATCTTTGAAGCGAGGCATTCACTTTGCTGTAAATATGAAAGTCCTAGGTGGCATCTTCTTCCAATAGAAGGCTGTTTAATCTACACTGAAAATATGTTGTGTGTTGTAGCCACCTTCACCAATTATCTTAGTAGACCTTCCAGATAACTTATTGTAGCTTCTCCATCAGCACTTGCTACTTCACCTTGCATTTTTATGTTATGGAGACAACTTCTTTCCTTAAACCTCTTGAACCAACCTCTGCTAGCTTCCAACTTTTCTTCTACAGCTTCCTCACCTCTTTCAGTCTTCATGGAATGGAAGAGAGATAGGGCCTTACTCTGGGTTAGGCTTTGGCTTAAGGGAATGTTCTAGCTGATTTGTTCTTCTATCCAGACCACTCAACGTTTCTCCATATCAACAATAAGATTGTTTTGCCTTGTCATTCATTCATGTGTTCACTGGAGTAGCACTTTTACTTTCCTTTAATAATTTTTTCATTTGCATTTACAGTTTGTCTATTTGGTGCAGAAAGTCTAGCTTTGTGCACATCTTGGCTTTCAACATGCCTTCCTCATTCAACTTAATCCTTTCTAGATTTTGTCTTAAAGTGAGAGACTTGAGATTCTTCCTTTCACTTGAACACTTAAAGCCAGTTGTAGGGTTATGAATTAGCCTAATTTCAATCTCATTGTGTCTCAGAGAATAGGAAGACTCAAGAACAGGGAGACAGAAGACTGGATAACCAATTCGTGGAGATGTCAGAGCACACACAACATTTATTCGTTAAGTTTTCTGTCTTATGTAGGCACAGCTGTGGTCCCCCAAAATAATTGTGATAATAACGTCAAAGATCACTGATAACAGATCACCATAACAGATATAATCATAATGGAAAATTTTGCAATATTGGAAGAATTACCAAAATGTGACACAGAGACAGGGAGTAAGCACATGCTTTTGGAAAAATGACACCAATAGATTTGCTAGATGAAGGGTTGCCACAAATCCTCAATCTGTAAAAATCACAAAACCTGTGAAGCACAATAAAGCAATGTATAGTAAACCAAGGTATGCCTGTATTTTTATATGTATTTATTGAGCACCTGCTGTGTTCTCAGTGCTGTGCTGAGGTTCAGAAGTTCTGCTCTTAAGGAGTTTATAGTCTAATTGAGGAATAAAGGGAACTCAATTTATATTCCTATGCTTTTCACTTCTAGCTAACAATCTTGGTTCTTAGCACATTCCTATGGTATTTTAAATGGGTTCTTTCGGACAGAAATAGCATATGACAGGATTTCCCTGGTTGGCACTTTACCACCACAGGAAGCTGTTCAGGCCAGGCCTTTATAAATCTGAGATTCCTGAGTACCCACAGACAGGACTCTTGGGACTCAGTATTCTGGGAATCCCTCAGCCTTAGCCAGCCACACTCTCTATGTCTTATCATTTTTTCTCATACTCTGACCAATATATAAGTCCCTTAAGGCACACTGCAATTTTCTCTCAGGCTTTAGCTCCTTGCATTCACCATTCCACTCCTCCTTTCCTCTCTTCATTTTTCCTCTGAGTGTTCCCCGCAGCTCCAGTAAAGTCACTTCCAAGTCAACGTATACAACAGAACTTCCTTACAACCCTTGGCTTCAATTCAATGCCTATGTTTGTCCACACACCACAACTCATTATAAATGCCTAGCTTCAGCCCCCAGCATCCACTGCAAATAGCCCACATAGTCATGAAATCTGTTTTTTTTTTTTTTTTTTCCCAGAGTTTTACTCTGTAGACAAGGCTGGAGTGCAGTAGCGATCTCAGCTCACTGTAACCTCCACCTCCGGAGTTCAAGTGATTTCCAGCTGATTTTTTTGTATTTTTAGTAGAGATGGGGTTTCACCATGTTGGTCAGGCTGGTCTCAAACTCATGACCTAAAGTGATCCACCCACCTCGGCCTCCCAAAGTGCCAGGATCACAGGGGTGAGCCACTGCACCAGGCCTATAGTCATGAAATCTACTGTGCACTTTTGAATCATTCTCTTCAATGATCTAATAACAGCATTCTGTGCTTTACAAAGCCAAGCTTCACTTGGCTTAAAAGACAACACTTCTTTTTCTTCCCCTTTCTGGTGTTTCTCTCTCCCCAGTTCATTTTTTTCCCTTGAAATATTGCTGCATTTCATCTTGCATCATGGATCTTCTGCTTGTCTCACGCTAGATATCCCTTTCAGATGATTTCATTACTGCCGTGACCTTAATCTACTTACATAAGACTGCCAAATCTCTCTCACAGCCCAGATCGCACTCTTAAATCTCTCCCTATGAAACTCCCCAAGGTATATTGTACATTCTCTGTTCACTAAGTGGAATTCAAGATCCTTTCTGCAAATATGCTTCCCCTTCACCAATCCTCAGTTCAGTAAATAGTACCACACTCCATCCTTGTCTGGAAACTTTGGAATCACATTTAATTTTTTTGTTCTTCCTCTTTCTCCTTATCTAATCTGACACAAGTCTTATCAATATTTTTCTGTCTGTAGAAGCAGTCTATTTCTCTCTGTCATCCTGAAAAGATTCTGACACAGGCCACCTGAATTACTGAAACTGCCCCTAAACTAGCCTCCTTCCATTCCACTTTTATAAAACATTAAAACTCTTCACTTAATATAGTTCGAACAACTTAAAACTCTTCATTATAATAAAGCTTGGACAATTTCCCATGGCTTACAAGATGTGATGGACAGACTCTAGGGTGGCCCACATTACCCCTCCTTTATGTTTCTGGCACTCATAGCCTTGTACAAGCCCCTCTCATTGAGTATGGTGAGGTCTGTAACTGGCTTCTAAACAATAAAATATGGCAAAAGTGATTACATTATGTCTTGCCAGCCAACTCACTATAGAGACTCCTATTGCTTGTTTGATGAATCAAGCGGCCATGTGGAGGAAATACATGTGGCAAAAAATCGCAAGGCAGCCTCTAGAAGCTGACCTCTAGAAGCTGAGAGTCACATTTAGTAGCTGATAGCCAGCAAAAATCCAGGCCCCACAGTCCTATATCTTTGAGGAATTCTACCAACAACCTCAATGAACTTGGAAATGAACTTACACCCTGTTGAGCCTTCATGTGAGAATTCAATAAAAGAGGGGCAGGGGAGGTATGGAGGACTGAATCGGGGCAAGGAATTATTATGATTATTATTTTATTTATTTATTTATTTTGAGACAGAGTTTCACTCTTGTTGTCCAGGCTGGAATGCAATAGTGTGATCTCCGCTTACCACATCCTCTGCCTCCTGGGTTTAAGCGATTCTCCTGCCTCAGCCTCCCCAGTAGCTGGGATTACAGGCGTCCACCACCACGCCCAGCTAATTTTTGTAGTTTTAGTACAGACAGGGTTTCACTATGTTGGCCAGGCTGGTCTCAAACTCCTGACCTCAGGCGATCCATCCCCCTTGGCCTCTCAAGGTGCTGGGATTACAGGCAGGAGTCACCGTGCCCGGCCATTATTATTATTTTTTTAAATTCTCCAAGTACCAAATCTTTGCCAAGTATTGGGCTGTATAGCCAAAGCTGAACAAAGCAGGCCCAGGCCCAGATTTGTGGAACTTATAGAATATAATAGAAAGCAGATATTTCACAATTAATTATCCTAAAATAATTCCTTGTCCTGAATCAGTTCACCTCCCCTGCCCCTCCTTCATTCCTTACTCCTCTCAATACATGAACTCTTATTCCTTAGATCTCACCTTAAGTGTTAATTTCTCAGTGAGGACTTCTTCGATCCTAGAGCAGTTTAGAGCCTTCTGATAACGTGCCTGATATATGCTCCATAGTACCCTGAACTGCATGTGATAAGACATATGCCATTTGAGGATAATTAATTGTGAAATATCTGCTCTCTATATATTCTATACATTCAATAAGAACTGGGACTGTGCCTGCTTTGTTCAGTTTTGGCTATACAACCCAATACTTGGCAAAGATTTGGTACTTAGACAATTTTTTTTAAATGAAATGAGTTAAGTGAAGCAGGAAAGACTGACAAAAGCATTTGGGGCAGAAAGAAGATACTCAGATTTTCTTGTGCTTGCATTGCTGTTTAGTAACAACTTACTGCACAGGTATTTATAATAGTCAAAAGTGATGGAGACTCTTTATTTATCATGTATATTTAGTAGACATGGAGCCAGAATTTTTAAGATTGAAGTGATGAAAATGAGAGGAAGAAGGGTAAACTCCTGCCAAAGAAACACAACCCAAGGTGAAAAGCACATTCTCAGATATAAAAGAAAACATCAAACCTTGGTTTTCCTTTGGTTCATTTATAAACAATGACAATAACAAGACAGCAACAATAACAACAAAACACAAATGTGTCAAGCCCTATGCTGGGTGTTTGGAATACAGTGAAAGACAAGCGGGGTCTCATTCAGGAGGTGAGAGAGGAGTCCTGCAAACACAATTTGTTTGTTGGAAACACAACAAACACATGGGAAAGAACTATATGGGGAGACCATTGGTCTGTATGACTGTTTCAGTACCAGTACAATGCTGTTTTGGTTACTGTAGCCTTGCAGTATAGTTTGAAGTCAGACGGGAAAGAACAGGGGCTCAGGAGGGATTACACACCATGAAAGGTCCTTCTGTGGAGGAGATCAAGTCCCTAGGAGGGGAAGACGTTCATTTCTTCTTGATCACCAAAGTTCTGGGAACAACAGAATAATACAAACATTCCAACTTTTAAAATATGTCTGTGAGAATAAAGCATAAAACAGAAAGAAAGAAAAAACAATTCATAGTGAAAATAGACAAATACAAAAATCGTATTGATTTTAATGATAAAATATTTTTTGTAAACCACTTAAATTTATATTTTGTCATTTGATTTTCATAGCAATCTTTTACAGAAAGTAAAGCAATCATATGTAATTCCTTTTATACACGTGAAAATAGGACCTCAGAGAAGTTAAATAAGTGGCTTAAGATCACAGATGGTCTTTGAATCATTCTGCTCATTTCAAATAAAAAGTACTGCTCAGTGGATCCCATATAAATAATTAATGAGAAAAACCTTAGTGTATTGTATGGGCAGCAGTTTCCAAAAAAACTTTGTTTATTTTGTTGGTCAATATCTAATTAAGCATATAAAATAGATGATGGCATTTAAACTTAATCCTGTGGTTAACTTAGTCAAATGGGTATATAGTGTCTTTCAACTACTTTTTGTCTTCTTGCATGTATTGATGAGTGTGTGTTAATTAAGAAGCCTACTAATATCTATAGTATTTTTTTTGATGTAATTTAAAGACATTTCCATGTCTTATGTCCTCTAAGGAGACGAAGAACAAATGATAGCATTAGGAAAAAATGTAATATTCGGAATATCTGTAGTTACTTTGTCACCTTTGTCCCACTTCAGATGCTCTGAAATTCTCATCCCTCCTTTTTGATATATGCCCATAACAGCAGAAAAGTGAGGATATCAGAGATACAAAACACACCAATCATAATAATTTGCAATGATAAGGAAGTGAATAACAATAGCTACTATAATGCCAAATATGTGGCCATCCCGGTGTTAGAGGTTTATTGGCATTACTTATTTTTATTTTTATTTTACCTTAAGTTCTGGGATACAAGTGCAGAAAGTGTAGATTTGTTGCATAGGTTTATCTGTGCCATGGTGGTTTGCTGCACCTATTAAACCGTCATCTAGATTTTAAGCCCTGTATGCATCAGCTATTTGTCCTAATGCTCTCCCTCCCCTCACCCCCATCCCCCAGACTGGCCTCAGTGTGTGTGGTTCCCGTCTCTGTGTCCACGTGTTCTCATTGTTCAATTCCCACTTATGAGTGACAACATGCGGTGTTCATTTTTTTGTTCCTGAGTTACTTTGCTGAGGATGATGGCTTCCAGCTTTATTCATGTACCTGGAAAGGACATGATCTTATTTTTTTATGGCTGTGCAGTATTCCATGGTGTATATGTGCCACATTTTCTTTATCCAGTCTTTCATTGATGGGCATTTGGGTTGGTTCCATGTCTTTGCTATTGTAAATAGTGCTGCAATAAACATATGTGTGCATGTGTCTTTACAGTAGAATGATTTATGTTCCTTTGAGTATATACCCAGTAATGGGATTGCTGGATCAACTGGTATGTCTGGTTCTAGATCCTTGAGGAATCGCTACACTGTCTTCTACAATGGTTGAAATAACTTACATTCTCACCAAATCAGTGTATGTTTGTTGGCTGCGTAAATGTCTTCCTTTGAGAAGTCTCTGTTCATATCCTTTGCTCAGTTTTTGATGGGGTTGTTGGGTTTTTTTCTTGTAAATTTGTTTACATTTCTTATACATTCTGGATATTAAATCTTTGTCAGATTGGTAGATTGCAAAATTTTTCTCCCATTCTGTAGGTTGCCTGTTCACTCTAATAATAGTTTATTTTGCTGTGCAGAAGCTCTTTAGTTTAATTAGAGCCCATTTGTCAAACTTGGCTTTTGTAGTAATTGCTTTTGGAGTTTTCATCATGAAGTCTTTGCCCGTGCTTATGTCCTGAATGGTATTGCCTAGGTTTTCTACTCAGGTTTTTATGGTTTTGGGTTTTACATTTAGATCTTTAATACATCTCTAGTTAATTTTTGAATAAGGTGTAAGGAAGGGTTCAGTTTCAGTTTTCTTCATATGGCTAGCCAGTTTTCTCAGCATCATTAAATAGGGAACCCTTTCCCCATTGCTTGTTTTTGTCAGGTTTGTCAAAGATCAGATGTTGTAGATGTGTGATGTTATTTCTGAGGTCTCTGTTCTATTCCATTGGTCTGTATGATTGTTTTGGTACCAGTATCATGCTGTTTTGGTTACCGTAGCCTTGTAGTATAGTTTGAAGTCTGGTAGCATGATGCCTCCAGCTTTGTTCTTTTTGCTTAGGATTGTCTTGGCTATACAGGCTCTTTTTTGTTTCCATATGATTTTTAAAGTAGTTTTTTTCTATTTCTGTGAAGAATGTCAATGGTAGTTTGATGGGAATAGCATTGAATTTATAAATTACTTTGGGTGGTATGGCCATTTTCATGATATTGATTCTTCCTATCCATGAGCATGGAATGTTTTTCCATTTGTATGTGTCCTCTTTTATTTCCTTGAGCAGTGGTTTGTATTTCTCCTCAAAGAGATCCTTCATGCCCTTGTTAGTTGTATTCCTATGCATTTTATTCTCCGTAGCCTGGAGCTGTAGAGATGGCTGCCACCATTCCCCTGGCCTGGGAGCTTAGTGTGTTAGGCAGCTATCAGTCCCACTGTTGGCTGTTGCTCCTCCCATGAGGAGCTCAAATGGTTTAGACAGCAGGCAGCCTCAGCTTTGGTGCTTGTCTCCCATCATCCCCGGGGAGCTGGGCAGGCTTAAGCAGATTCTAACTTAGTGGCTGTTAAGAATCTGTGTGGCTCTGTGATTGGGACACTAGGCCCCTGTGGCATGGGGTCATGATTGGGTCTGCTGATCCGGGGGTGCACAGTTTTCCCAGGGTGGGTAGCACCCTCACTCACCACCTCCTTTGGCTAGGGGTGAGGGAGCCCCTGCCCCGTGTGGCTCTCAGGTGGGCTGCTGCACCACACTGCTCTTCCTTCCTCTCACTGGGTCATGCCAGCCACCTAGTCAGTTCTGATGACAGAACCTGGATACCTCAGTTGTCTGTGCAAGATTCACATGCTGTTATGGTTCTTTTCTTTTCTTTTCCTTTTTTCTTTTTCTTTTTTTCTTTTTGAGACGAAGTCTCACCCTGTCACCCAGGCTGGAATACAGTGTGCAATTTCGACTCACTGCAACCTCCACCTCCCAGGTACACACAATTCTCCTGTCTCAGCCTCTTGAGTAGCTGGGACTACAGGCACTCGCTACCACGCCCAGCTAATTTTTGTATTTCGAGTAGAAATACGGTTTCACCATATTGTCCAGGCTGGTCTCGAACTCCTGACTTCAAGTGATCTGCCCACCTCAGCCTCCCAAATTGTTGGGATTTTAGGCATGAGCCATGGTGCCCAGCCTGTTATGGTTCTTTTGACAGGAGTCTCAGATTGCCGCTGCTTCTAGTCAGCCATCTTGGCCCCGCCCCAGCATTAATTCACTTAATCCTTGCCACAGTACTATGTTGGGATTACTTAGGAAATTCTGAGAGCAAACTAACCATACACTTCACTTAGGGGAAAACGAGACTGAAACCAGAGCTAGAAGGTCATTAGATCTGTGACCACACTAGAGATCAACTTCTCTTGCAGTTTCTCTCCCAGGTCCTACAGAGCCTGTCCCTTGTAGTGTTTGTGTTTCTCTCAGCATGCCTCTTAAATTCTCCTTTTGTTTCTGAGTGTCCAGTCCTCTGTGAATGCTCCAATCCCAGTTTTCAGGAAGAACATCTAGAACGCAATCCAAATGCCTAACCACGGCCACGGGCCCTGCCTTGTCAGGACGCTTCCCAGCTGCTAGTCTTCTGCTGCCTCACTCTCTGCCTTATTTCTGGCCCCATTCTCAGTCTTCTGACATTTTGCTTGCTTTCGCCTTTCTCAACTTAAGTCTTCTTCTTGCGTGGCTCCTTAGGGTTTCAGCTTAAATGTTCCTTCTTCAAGAAAAAATTCTGTAACCTAATTTAGGTCTCTTAATAGCTTCTAACCACCTCCACCACTCTCTGTTTGTTTCTCTCACAGAAATAATCACAGCCTGTAAATATTTTATTTCATGCTTATTTGTGTATTGTTCATCACATCCATTAGACTATATGTTCATGAGGGCAGTAATACTGTTCACCTTCGCTGTTGAATCCTTAGTGCCTGGTACAAGTTATAGAACAAATAAGAGGCCACTGTAACTATTTTTTTTAATGAAAAAAATGAATCCATAAATTGGCTAACTACCATCACCCTCCTTTAGTGGAGGGCTTCCAGAACACCCCATTGGATTCCTGGCAAAACTCTGGTTGGAGCACAGGTCAACTGACCTCTGTGAGATGAGTGACTGTCTCCAGAGAAAGAATTTCTAGGTGCTGCCTTCCAGAGCAGGGAACTGTGAGTGGGACAGTTCCATTTAAAAGACTTGAAGATGTGACTGAAATGTAATATTCAGCTTTAAAGCAAACTCAGAGAAGTTAATTGTCTTTTTCAAGGTCAGTATTTGAATCTGGATTTGTGTGACATTAAAGCTCAGAATGTGTCCATGCCAAACAAGCCCCAGCTGATATGATAAAATTAACTTTCTTATCTGTCAGTCTTCAATTGACATTGTGTTCTGCACCTCTGCAGGAGGAAAAAAAAAAATAGGAGGAGAATGGTTGCTGGGCAACCAAGGCACCAGGATGTCCTGGTTGCAGCATAATCAGTTGAAACCTGGAAAGCCTCCCAGGATTAGATTACCAGGAGTAATTATTTGTCTTGCCTCTAATATCCTATCTGAGTTGCCTTGAATTCCAGTCTCACATATGAAAATTATAAGCATTATCTCCAATTTCATATCATCTAGAATGTAATTATGCTCTGTGAGATAATTTAAGTCTATTGGCTGATGATTTAATCTATTGAGAAATTTATCCAAAATTATGGTATCAGCCCAGGGAGAGTTCCTCTATGAGCCATACTTTTTTAAAAAGGAAGTTTTCTTGATTTTAAGACAGTTATATTTCACCTGCATGAACTCACATATCCAAACAATTAAATTATTTAAAATATAACCAATAATTCAGATTTGTTTTAGTAGTGGATTAAGATTATAGAAACCAGCTTCACGTTTCCCAGTAAGGTACAAGTCAGCCCAATCATGCAGAACATGCAAAAAGAGGTTCCCAAACCTACTTGTTAACACTTAGTCACTCACTGGAGAGTATGAAGGGTGTGAAATGGAAGTCATTGGGCTAGTTGAAGATTGGTGAGGCTTTCTCTGGAGAGATTAGTTCTCGGTGTCCATCCTCCCTCCCCACCTCCAACCACAGTGAAGGAATAGAGTTGTGTTTTCACTTCAAGACCAGCAAGGAAGTTTCAACTGACCACCAAATGAACTTGCTGTGTGCTCCTGCATTTGAAGGACAAAGTGAACTGATGGCATCACCTATGAAATCCCAATTGTGAGAAGTTGCTTGTAGTAAGTTTCTATAGCAGGGTTGGGGTTATGTTTTTGAGAGAAACTGCCCTGCCCCTGATTACAGTACTAACGTATGTATTTCCTATGCACCTATGGGCCATGTTTGAGAAGGACGGAGGTGTTGTTTCAGACTTTGTGTGGAAGGGACATAGGGAGGGGCAGAAAGACTTCATAAGAAAAATGCCAGAAATGGTCAAAATTAAGTTAGATGCACAGGGACTGAGAGAGAAGTCGTAAGTTGTCAGCTGGAAATTAAAGTTCCATTCTTAATCATGGGATTCAGGGGCAACGTCTCCTAAGAATCTCTGTAAAGCCTCCAAGAGAGAAAACGGCAGTATTGGGATGAGTCAAAAAGAGAAGAAGACCACCACAGTCCCTTTCCACTGTAGGCTTTCTGCTGGACCAAGGCCAAGCTGCTAATCACATTCAGAGATGAGACTGGTACATTGGACTTATTGCTAAATGGAATTTGTTTTGGAGAACAACATGGCTGAAGGTCTTTTCACTGTGAAAATGTCCAGAAAATATATGGAGCCGATGTATGAGAGAAGAACCAGCTATAGAAGGACATTTCTAAACAATGATGGAAGATAACAAAACAGTTATCTTGGTTTCTTATGATGCCTGCTTCTTAAAGGCTTCAGCTATTTCTCTTCTCTTCTCTTCTCTTCTCTTCTCTTCTCTTCTCTTCTCTTCTCTTCTCTTCTCTTCT
>NW_012118487.1:32281282-32297251 GCF_000951035.1 Colobus angolensis palliatus
TTTCTTTCTTTCTTTCCCTCTCTCTCTTTCTCCTTCTCTTTCTTTCTTTCTTTCTTTCTTTCTCTCTCTCTCTCTTTCTTTCTCTCTCTCCTTCCTTCCTTCCTTCCTTCCTTCCTTCTTTCCTTTCTTCCTTCCTCCCTTCTCTCTCTTTCTCTCTTTCTTTCTTTCCACAGTGTCACTCTGTCGTCCAGGCTGGAGTGCAGTGCTGCAATCTTGGCTCACTGTAACCTCTGTCTTTCAGGTTCAAGCAAGTCTTATCCCTCAGCCTCCTGAGTAGCTGGGACTCCAGGTGTGTGCAACCATGCCTGGCTAATAATTTTTGTATTTTTAGTAGAGATGGGGTTTCGCTGTATTGGTCAGGCTGGTCTCGAACTCCTGGCCTCAAATAATCCACTCCACTGGGTCTCCTAAAGTGCTGGGATTACAGGCATGAGCCACTGCACCCGAGTGGCTTCTGCTATTTTTCTAAAAAGAGCACTCCACTCCTATCCTAGCTTTGTTAACATCTGTGACTTAATTTCCAACATTTTATAACTGAATTTCCCAGTCCCCAGAAAATAAGAGCTGAATGATGAGGAGTAAGATAAAGAGTGAAGCTAGAATGAAACACAGTGACAAAAATTATACATGCAGACATCATTTAGGTTCTATATTATTCAAGAGGTTTTCACCAAATACAGAAAAGGCTCTTATTTATTTATTTATTTATTTATTTATTTATTTATTTATTTATTTATTTATTTATTTTTGAGATGGAGTTTCACTCTGTCACCCAGGCTAGAGTGCAGTGGCGTGATCTCGGCTCACTGCAACCTCCACCTCCCAGGTTCAAGCAATTCTCCTGCCTCAGTCTCCCAAGTAGCGGGCACTACAGGTGCCTGCCATCATGCCTGGCTAATTTTTGTATTTTTAGCAGAGACACGGTTTCACTATATTGGCCAGGCTGGTCTCAAACTCCTCACCTTGTGATCTGCCCACCTCAGCCTCCCAAAGTGCTGGGATTTCAGGCGTGAGCCACCGTGCCCAGCCAAGTCTCATTAATTTGAGCTAACCAAGTGGAACTAACACAATGTCTTCTGTGTGCCAGGCACTCTGGCATTCATTGATTCTGTGAGAATCTCCTTGAACCAGAGCTTCTCCACAGGGTGCTGGGAATGGGTTTTAGGATGGTCAATATATTCAGAGCCAGAAGGGTCTGAGGTTGAGGCAGCCTTGCCTCTTCATCCTGTGAGCTACTCAGGCAGGACTATTTCCCTCTCGTGTCCTAACTCGTAAAAGGTTGAGAAGGTATCCTCTAGGAAATTCTGTGAGCTAGATATTAATAGCCTCATTTTATGAAATAGAAAATGGAAGCTCATAGAGATGCTATTGCATTTGCACTGAAGAACTAATGTTCAATGTAACTTATACTCTTCACTACATATTTTCTTCCAAATTAAGAGCAAATTAGAAGGCTAGATCTTTTCGTGATCACTTATGAAGCGTGGGTTTGTGAATGAAGCGTTAAGAGCAGAGTTTAACTCCTTAAAGTTTCAGAGTAATTTAACATTATTTGTATACGGTGATACATACACTATTTCTTTTTGCTTTTTTTTGTTTTTTGATTATTTGTTTGTTTGTTTTTTGTTTTTGAAATGGGGTCTCACTCTGTCGCCCAGGCTGGAGTGTAGTGGCACAATCTTGGCTCTCTGCAATCTCTGTCTCCTGGGTTCAAGCGATACCCCTGCCTTTGCCTCCTGAGTAGCTGGGACTACAGGCGCGCACTACCATACCTGGCTAATTTTTTGTATTTTAGTAGCAATGAGGTTTCACCATGTTGGCCAGGATGGTCCTGATCTTCTGACCTCATGATCTACCTGCCTCAGCCTCCCAAAGAGCTGGGATTACAGGTGTGAGCCACTGCGCCCAGCCACGTACACTAACTGTTAATAAGAGCTAATACTATATGAGAAGCATTGTTCTGAATACCTAATGCGTATGCATTTATTTAATCATCACACAAAAATCAATAGCGGATACCATTTTATTCCCATTTCCCAGAGCAGGAAACTGACACAAGGAGAGCATCAGTAACTTACCCCAGGAAGTAAGGTTAAGATTTAGGCTCAACAGAGTCTGACCTCAGAGTGAAAGCTCTTTACAATAACTGAGCATTGCCTTATTTTTTATTGGATAAATATTAAATGAATATATAAATGAGAGAAGCCATGAAGAAAGGGATATTATTAAATTTAAAAGCTATGATATATGAATTATTTTATGGATATTTAAATGCATAAAATGAAATGCGTTTAAACTGATTTAAGAAGAAAACTCTGTGAAGGGGGTTGAATAGGGCAACTGTCAAGTAGTAGGTGAAGCAATAGTAATACACTAATGAAACTCACAGGATGTTGAACAAGTGCCATGCTTCAAATCCCCACCTATCACTGAGTGATCTTAAGAAAATTATTTATCATCTTAAAGTTTTAGTTCATTTACATAAAATGGATGATTATAATATCCTTGTGAGTGTTGAAGGAGTTGATGTAGGTAAAATGCCTAGCACAACGTCTGTCACACAGTAAGCACTCAATGGTGGTTAAATAATAATAATAATAATAGCAATAGTTTGCATTTTAAAATATCTGAAAGTAATTGTTACAAAGATTAAGATATAATTGCCATATTAAAACAAAGTATCCATTTCAGAGTTATTTTTGTCCTTCCATGCAAAGACAATACAGGATAAAAGGTATATTAGAAGTTAGTTAACTAAACTTTCTGTGAATTTGAGCAACTGACAATCTCTCTAAGCGTTAGTAAAATGGTAGTAATATGTTAAATGGAATACTATTCGTTGCTGCCAAAGAGTGTTGTGAATATAAAATGGGAATGCAAATATAAAAGTTACAAATGTAAAGAAATATTGTTATTGGAAAGTGTGTATCACAATGAGAATTCCTAAGACTATCTTACAATTATGTATTATCAGATAGTCACTGTTTTCAACATGGATAACAATGTTCAAATTTGAGTTTTTAATCTTGTTCACTTTTATCTCAAAGTGGTATTTGTTTGAAGATGAAATACTCAGAAAAGAATAATATATTTACTGCATTTTCAAAGTGTCAGTAACTGTTACACAGCGATCACATTTTTGAACTCTATAATCTTATATTGAAAGAGTGATTGCTTGCAAAACATTTAAGGAATGATAGTTTTTATTTATAATTAAGATAGGCTCACTGTATGATTTTAGCAAATAATGCATTCTTCCTATGCTTCCTCTGAAACATTTATTTGATAAGCATTATAAAACCTGCCATTTTCACCTTATGTTTCTTATCCACAGTGAAGTAACTTGACTGAAGATAAGTTGAAACCTTTGAAATGTTGGAGCTATTTGATAGTATTAGACAACTTTGACTATGTCCCTTACCCTGGAAAAAGTATGCAGTGACCAAACCAGCTGAGGAAAGCTATTCAATTCAGTTCAATCTATATTTACTAGCCCTTTAATGTACCTATCAGTGGATTCAATCACTCTATTAGTATTATCTATCTGTAATTTCTACCCAGTATCAATTTCTTTATACAATTCTTTTTGCTCTAATTGCAATATGGGAACTATTAAAATGGGTGGGGAGTGTGGCTGGGGCCATGGCTGGGAGTCTGAAGGAAGGTTGTAATGTCTCATTCACTATGCATGCTGCATCACTCAGGATACTGGGCTGCGTGGGAAGATACAGTGAGCTGTGGTAGATGGCTGTCAGGGTTTATGGGATCAACGCAGTGCTGTGTTGGTAAATCTTTTGCAATGGGCTCTGATGGGGAGGTCTGGTTTGAGTGTTGGCCAATTTTCATTGTGTAAATACTCCTATTTTGGCTGATTTGAAGTCACCTATGTGATTCATTGAACTGGGAGCTGGAAACATCAGCACAATTGGCTCTACTAAATTAATGCAGTCCAGCTGCAGCACAGTACTGGCTCAGGGGCATGAAACTTAGAAGAAAAAAAAATGACTGCTCTTGTCATGCCCATAAAAGAACCACTAGTGAGATTTGCCTTTCAGACAGAAATAAAAACCAGGACGACACTTGGTGTCTTCCCACCCTGAAACTAGAGAGTCTCTGAAAGCCATAATTTGAAACATTATTCCTTCATACTTGCACCATCTAATTTAGGAAAATTGTAGTTATGTTATAAAGTCTCCTCCCTTCTCCAGGGGCTGTCTTCCTCAATATTCTGGCATTAGTGAACTTTGTTTTCATTGTCTATTCTTTACTCAGAAATGTATACTCTTTGAGTTTTTAATAAGGACATAATTGTTATTATGCTTACTTTTTATGGATGAATATAATCATTTTCTAGACATAACAATGTTCTTCTGACTTTTTGAATATGGAGGTCAAGAAATTGAAAGCTTTGACTGAAGCTACTTTTTCTAAATATAGAATTATTATTCTTGTACCATATGTTTCTTGCACAGACAATAAGTTTGGTTACTGTGGCACTGTAATGCGTATGTTACAGAACATCCTGGCCATATCTGTGAGTCTTGGCAGGGAAAAGGACACACAAATCTCGGAGCAGTCTTTTCAATCTGGGAGGGAAGATCAAAAAGCTAATGCCATAGAAGATCCTAGCCCAATATATTCACTTTATAATATACTATCTTTATCTAATAAGGTTGCCACAAATATAGAATCATATACAGTCATGCATTGCCTAGCAATATTTTAGTTAAGGACAAACTGCATTTGGTGGACCCATAAGATTATAATGGAGATGAAAATTCCTGTCATCTAGTGACATTGTAGCCATGGTGTTCCAATTGCTGCAAGACTCACCACAGTAACATGCTGTACAGGTTTGTAGACTGGGAGCAACAGGCTATACCATGTAGCCTAGGTGTGTAGTGGACTATAACATCTAGGTTTGTGTGAATACACTGTATGATGTTTGCACAAGGACAAAATTGCCTGATGACATTTTTCTCAGAACATAGACCTGTCATTAAGGGACAGTCAACTGTAGTAGTATCTTTAGCAACATTTTAGCTGATAAAACAATGTGCTTCTCTGGTGATTCATCACCTTCCCAAGGTCACACTGCCAGTTGGTGGCAGAGTTGGGGGTCTCCTGACTCACCGTCCAGTTCTTTCATACTCTACATGGCCTCTCAAGGTAGACCCAAACCTGGATTCTCTCCATGAAGGTTGTACCAGCTAAGATGTAACTTGTCCTGTTTAAGAAGTTGCCAAATGGTTCTCAAAAATATACTAAGTTGGATTAAGAGGCTATTTATATCTTGCTCTAAGCAAGGAGTGATATAAAAGTAGCTGACATGTCAGAAAGGCTTGGTGTGGTTTCTCATGTTGGCCTTGTGTGTTTCTTATTGCCAATAAACACTATATTCAGACTACTTGGTAGTGACAGAGCTGCAGAGATACCATAGGCATAGAAGGTGATCGGTATTTCTTCCAAGAACAGCATATTGTGTGAGGGAGAGTAGGGCCACGCTCAGATGCAGAGATAAGAGATGACTCTGCCTGGAGTGAAAGAGAATAGCTTTATTTTCCATCCTGATGCCTATAACATTTATCATATGTAAGTGAATTAAGTAACTAATACAGGCTAAAATAACCCTTCCTTGAAATATTTGAGAAGGATTTTCTCGATTGTCCAAGGAGATAATGCATCACATTTATTAAGAGCAAAGTGTTAAATATAGAGAGACTACAAAAAGGAAACCTTATATTTTACTCAGGTCTGAGGGGAAGATTAAACTTTTCCCACTTATCCAATCAGTTTATTTAACATTCTCCAGAGATTCCCAAAGAAGAGGCCCAGCCTCTTACTAATCAATCAATATATATTTACTTTAAATAGGTATTTTAAATATCCCATCACTTATGAGAATGTTAAACAAAAACTTTATGATTGAAAAGTTTTGTTGTAGAATTATCTTCTTGACAAGTAGATCCTAAGAGAACACAAGAGCTCACATTCTGCAAAAAAAAAAGGAATTAAGTAACAATACCCAAGGTGACACGGGTGCATAAAGAGATAGAGGGGAGGGGAGGTATGCACTTAAATAGTTCACAGAAAGGAAAGTGACAATAAAAATCCAAAACCTCATTTCATATCCTGAGTCACAATGGGACACACCTGCAGAAATGACAGGATTTTGACATGCAAAAGAACTGGAAGTAATTTTCTCTTGACAGTAATATGAATTTCTCCTCCAAGACAGGCTGGCAAAGAGTGCACAGAAGAATAAGAAGTCACAAATTTGGAAATTCCAAGGTCAAACCCCAGCAGAATGTCACTTAATAAAATCAGTAAATGCCACTTCAAGGTTGGTTGATGGAAATGAGAGAAATTGACAGCATCTACAATGTAGTTATCCTCCCCAAGGTCAGAGCAAAGGGACATAGCAGGCACATCTTCCAATTTTCCAAGACTTAGTTGTAGAGATTTCTCTTCCCAAGACTCACCATGCCAATCTTTTGAAAAATATTTTCATAAAGTTTTTGTTTACTTTATATGCAGCTTAATTATGTGCAGTTTAATAGAAAGAATACTTGAGCACAAAAAAGTATACACGATTTCAAATTTTAAAACACAGTGTTTTAGCTCATAATAATTTTCCATGAAATGGAAGCATTTGCTTATCTGCTCTCACATCCTATATAAACCTGTCAAAAATCATTGTCAATTACTCCTTCAGAATACATTCTAATCCCTACCACGCTGATCGCACCTACTGTTAAACTGCTCCTCTGAGCCACGGGCAGCTCTCACGTGGATAATCATCTCCTAACCCATCTCTCTGCTTTTACCCTTGGGTTCTTCATAGTGCCTTCTCAACACAGTAGACAGGCTGATCCTCTGATCCTTTAAAAACCTAAAATGCAAAATAAGCCGAGCATGGTGGCACACACCTGTAGTCCCAGCTATGCGGGAGGCTGAAGCAGAAGAATTGCTTGAACCAGGGAGACAGTGGGTGTAGTGAACTGAGATCGTGCCACTGCACTCCAGCCTGGGTGACAGAATGAGAGTTCATCTCAAAAAAGAAAAAAGAAAAAAAAAAAGCAGCATACCAGAGCATTTTGAACATGTGCTCACACACTCCATTGCACTCCAAGAAGAAGACAAAGTCCTCCAATGGTCTCCCCTCCACCACTCCTCTCCCTGTCTCTGCTTCCAGTCCCGTAGGAGCCTCCTCCAGCCATTGGTGTTCTCACTGGCTGTTCCCTCTGCTTGGAACACTCTTTCCTCAGAATGGCATGAATAAATTCCTAATCTTCTTCACGTGTCAAATGTCACTTTTTCAATGAAAACTACCCATACGACTCCAAGTTTCCCTTACCCTGTTCTACTTTTTTTCCCCTTTTATAGCACTTTTTGTCTGCTAATATTCTATGCAGTTGTTACACTTATTGTTAATTTTCTGTCTCCCTGTCTTAATGTAAGATTTATGAGGACCAGGGTCTTCATGATAATCACTATTATGTTTTGGCACCTAGAACACCAGGCACAGGGTTATCACTCAAAAAATATTTGTCAATGAATGAACTATAGACAATGGCATAAAAACTCAAATCACAGGACAAGGGTAAAATTTCATTAGAAAAAAATTTTGATCACTTTGGAAGACATAAAACATAGGCTACATCATAAAGATATTTTGAATAAATAATTTGCACATTTAGTTTAGTGCTTATAAACAATGTCAATAACATTTTGAGCTGATCACACAAATTAGAATGTGATTAAGAAATTTCATGTTAGGAAATAAATGATTTGTAAAGAACAGTTGAAATGATCAATCTGCTTAGAATAGTTTTTACTTATATTTTAAATGAAATGAAGATAATAAATAGCATTTGAACAGCTGTTATGCTTTGTAATGTTCCTGTTAGTGCTGTTAGTCAATGGATAAGCACTTTGACAAGCTCATTATATGCCCCTTCCCTAATCTCAAACAAACCAAAAGGTTGGCATTAGGATTTATGTCTAACAGACAAGGAAGTTAGAGCTGAGAGAATATTGGGAGACTTGCAGGAGCTTAGTTAGCTAATATAAGACCCTACTCATGTGCCATATTTCTTGATGATGCCCAAATACAGTTTCTTTGTCACAAAAAGCAATAGGAGTGATTGTCTTTCCAAATCCTAGGAGAGGTGTCTTTTATTCATATTTGTTTCACACTAGTCTAAAGCAGTTTGGACATACTAATTTAACACATCTAAAATAATCTTGCAGATATGTTGCTAATAGCTTCTGTCATTTTGATGTTACATTATACAATTTTAAAATTTTATTTTAGAAATTTCTCACTAAATAGCAAAAAATTATGAGTTCTAAAATTGTGGCAAACCTAGTTAGGTGAGGCATGCCAAATTCAGAGACATTTAAGTATGATTTGCTAAAAACCTATTGTAATCTATTGCCAACTAGATGTAGGCATTATTTCGGTGTTTGTGAGATTTTTTATCCCCAAATATACAAAGCTTGTGTGTAAGAAAATCAGGTTAATATACCTAAAAACACTTTACAATGATTAAAATGGAGTAAACAAATCAGGCAAAATGAATATATATGTATTTTCTTCAATAGATTCTAACGAACACTGTCTTAAAAAAAAAGTTGGCCTGCAAACATAACAAATGGTTAATGTTCACAGAACCTGGAGCAGCAGGCCGTGTGCGGTGGCTCACGCACTTTGGGAGGCCGAGGTGGATGGATCACGAGGTCAGGAGATCAAGACCATTCTGGCTAACACGGTGAAACCCTGTCTCTACTAAAAATACAAAAATTAGCTGGAGGCAGTGGCAGGCGCCTGTAATCCCAGCTACTAGGGAGGCTGAGGCAGAACAGTCGCTTGAACCCAAGGGTCAGAGGTTGCAGTGAGCTGAGACTGCACTCCAGCCTGGGCAACAGAGACTCCGTCTCAAAATGAAAAAAATCTGGAGCATTATTAATGTGATTAATTATTTTGATGAAAGATAAACTTCAGCTGAATTACATTTAAATAAGTTTAACTGAACAATGAACAATTCGCGAATCAGGCAGCCTTTCCAGCCAGAGTAGGCTCAGAGACTCCAGCGCAGCCATTTAGTAGAAGTAGATTTACAGACGGAGAAAAGTGAAGCGACTTGCAGAAAATGCAAGTGAGGTACACAAACAGCTGGATTGGTTACAGCTTGGCATTTGCCTTATTTGAACACCATTTAAACAGTTGACTACATTTGATTGACCAAAACTCAGTGACTGGCACAAGTGTAGACTACGGTCTGTTTACACCTCCACTTGTTATAGTTCATGATGTACAGAAAAACCTTTACTCCAAACTTAAAATGCATAAGGAGGCAGCTTTAGGTGAAACTTGACTTCAACAGTATGGAATGTATGACACATGTCTTAAGTGTACAACTTGCTGAGTTTTTGCCAACTCAGTTACACACAGACATCCAGATAACTGTGTAACTGACATCCAGATAAAGAGACAGAACCAGTGGAATTCCAGAAGCTTTCTTTGTGCTCCTTTCCAACCACCACAATACCACCTCCCATTCGCTTACCCCCCATAAATGTTCATCACTATGCTTGCTGAAATTCCTATTCTTCATTTCTTTATGACATTTCTAAACATCTGGTGACAAATCTCATCTTGGAGCAACAGTGGAGGCTGCCACTCTACAAAGGGATAAATAAACGTTGTGCAGCTGGTGCGTCATGAGTGGCTGCTGGAAAGCAAGACAAAATCACACTTCGTTTCTCCATTGCCTTCTCATCCTAACAGATCAGATTCAAGGTCTATAGTTTAAGTCTTCATGTTCATCTAAATTTCCTGGAGTGTTTATATTACTGAAAAAAGATTGGAGGGAATGGAGAACCTGGAGAATTCTTCCTTTTATATTCTCATAAATAACCAAAAAGGAATTATTTTAGATATGTATTCATGGTGTTAATCTAAAGGTTAATCTAACCTTTAGAAGGGAATCTCAGGTCAAGAAACAAGTGATAACACTAAATATTCAGTGATCTCATTTTGGGGGATTAAATTCCTTAGCAAGAACAATGTTGTAATTTTATTTTCGTTTCTAAGGAACTGACCTTTTACACAATTTCTCTGGTGATATTAGTATTAAGACATTTTTAGAATGTCCAAATGAGGTTAATATCTTGTTCAAGAAAGGATGTAGTAGTTTGTATATCTGTGGTTAGAGTTTCTTAAAGGAATCTCTGCTGGGAAAGATGTTATGTTGAAACCAATCTGTTTAGTGTCATGAAGAGGAATCTTAAAAGTAGCACCATCTGTCTGATCTGTCACATGGAAAATGCAAACATGCTGACCTCTTAAATTATAGCAGATTCTATTTTCCCCCAAAACTTCATTCGCTTTATTCTGGTCTAGTCAGAAAAAAATATATGCTTTTTAAAATATTTCTAAATATAAAATAATGTCACATTAATGATATAATTTTATAAAGTAAATTTTAAAAGAATTTTAAAAATCCATAATTCCATTATCCACAGTAGCTCTTAAAATGTTACTCTGTATGGTTTATTATCCTGGACATATATGTACGTGTGTTTATTAACAAAGATAGGGTAATACTTCATGTATTGTTTTGTAATCTGATTTTTGTTGCTTACTAATGCATTTTAAACATATTGTCTCATCATCAGTTATTTATTTGTAAAATGTATTTTATTTCCAAGATGTATTTTAATGAACATGCTGATGACATATTTGATAAGTATTTCCAAATTTTCCTTCAGGTAAATTGGTAAAAAGATTGTGCCAATTTACGTTTCTAACAACTCTAGGAGATTCACTTTTCCTACACTTCTACTAAAATTGGGATAGCGGTTGCCTATGGTGAAAATGTTTTCTAAGTTTGAGATCTTTGGCTTAGTACTCTGGTTGAATATTTTTATATGTATCTGTTTATATTTGTATGTCGGTGTATATAAATTTTCTGTATCATTTTCATATTTTTTCATTGATGTGTTTCTCTTTCTTATTTTCTAATGAATGAACTATATTCAGGATTCAATCATCAGACATTCACGACACAAGCAAGTCTTAGTTTAAAATTTGTCTTTCAGGTTTGTTCGTTTCTCAATTTAAATCAAAAATTTTTTCCTTATAGAATGAATAAGACCTACTATTTAATAGCACAACAGGGTGACTATAGTCAATAATAACTAACTGTACCTTTTAAAACAACTTACAGTGTAATTGGATTGTTTGCATCTCAATGGATAAATGATTGAGGAGGTGGATACCACATTCTTTGTGATGCACTTATATGACATTTCATGCCTGTATCAAAGCATCTCATGTACCCTCCAAATATATACACTTGCTGTGTACACACAAAATTTTTAAAAAGTAAAAAAGTTTTTCTTTATAGATTCTTGGTTGTGATGCTTCAGTAAGATACTTCCTTTATTAAGATTGTATAAATCTTCACCCATATTTTCCTTTATTCCATATATGACTTTTTTTTAACATTTAGTCATTTTTTTCATTAAAAAACTTTCAGTAAGTTTTTGGGAAACAAGTGGTGTGTGTTTACATGGATAAGTTCTTTAGTGGTGATTCCTGAGACTTTGGTGCACCCATCACCTGAGCAATAAACACCTCACCCAATTTGTAGTCTTTTATCCCTCACCTCCCTCCCACCCTTTCCCCTGAGTCCCCGAAGTTCATTGTATCATTCTTATGCTTTTGCGTCCTCATAGCTTAGCTGCCACGTATGAGTGAGAACTCATACGTGATTTTCCATTCCTGAATTACTTCACTTAGAATACTCGTCTCCAATTTCATCCAGGTTGCTGCAAATGCCATTATTTGTTTACCTTTTTATGTCTGAGTTTTATTCCAGATAGATATATAGATAGATAGATAGATAGATAGATAGATAGATAGATAGATAGATAGATAGATAGATAGAGATATATATACCACATTTTCTTTATCCACTCTTTGATTGATGGGCATTTGGGCTGGTTCTATATTTTTTGCAATTGTGAATGGTGCTGCTATAAACATTTGTGTGCAAGTATGTTTTTCGTATGAGTTCTTTTCCTCTGGGTAGATACCCAGGAGTGGGATTGCTGGATCAAATTGTAGATCTATGTTTAGTTCCTCAAGGAATCTCCAAACTGTTTTCCATAGTGGTTGCATTAATTTACATTCCCACCAACAGTGTAAAAGTGTTCCCTTTTCACCACATCCAACGAACATCTAACATTTTTTTGATTTTTTGATTATGGCCATTCATGCAGGAGTAAGGTGGTATCGCATTGTGGTTTTGATTTGCATTTCCCTGATAACGATGTTGAGCATTTTTCATATGTTTGTTGGCCATTTGTATATCTTCTTTTGAGAAATTTTAATCCATGTCCTTAGATCATTTTTTGATGATATTGTTTGCTTTCTTCTTGCTGATTTGTTTGAATTCCTTCTAGATTCTGGATATTAGTCCTTTGTCTAATGTGTAGATACAGAAGATTATCTCCGACTCTGTTAGTTGTCTGTTTTCTCTGCTGATTATTTCTTTTGTTGTGCAGATGCTTTTAAGTTTAATTAAGTCCCATCTATTTTTCTTCTTTTCTGTTGCATTTGCTTTTGGGTTCTTGGTCATGAGGTTTGTGCCTAAGCCAATGTCTACCAGGGTTTTTCTAATGTTATCTTCTAGCATTTTTATGGTTTCAGGTCTTAGATTGAAGTATTTGATCTATCATGAGTTGATTTTGGTATAAGGTGAGAGATGAGGATCCAGTTTCATTCTTCTATATGTGGCTTGCAATTATCCCAGCACCATTTGTTGAATAGGGTGTCCCTTCCCCACTTTATATTTTTGTTTGTTTTGTGTAAGACCAGTTGACTGTAAGTAGTTGGCTTTATTTCTGGGTTTTCTATTCTGTTCCATTGGTCTACATACATATTTTTATACCAGTACTATGCTGTTTTAGTGACTATGGGCTTATAATATAGTTTGAAGCTGGGTAATGTGATGCCTCCAGATTTTTTATTTTTGCTTAGTCTTGCTTTGGCTATGCAGGCTCTTTTTTGGTTCCATATGAATTTTAGGATAGCTTTTTCCAGTTCTGTGAAGGATGATGTTGGTATTTTCATGGGAATTGCCTTGAATTTATAGATTGCTTTTGGCAGTATGGTCATTTTCACAATATTGATTCTACCCATCCATGTGTATGGGGTGTATTTCCATTTGTTTGTGTCGTCTATAATTTCTTTCAACAGTGTTTGGTAGTTTTCCTTGTAGAAGTCTTTCACCTCCTGGGTTAAGTGTACTCCCGAGTATTTTCTTTTTCCAGCTATTGTAAAAGAGGTTGAGTTCTTGATTTGATTCTCAGCTTGGTTGCTATTGGTGTATAGCAGGGCTACTGATTTGTGTACATTAATTTTGTATCCTAACTTTGCTGAATTTATTGATCAGTTCTAGGAACTTTTGGATGAGTCTTTAGGGTTTTCTAGGTATATGATTATGTCATCAGCAAAGAGCGATAGTTTGACTTCCTCTTTACTGATTTGGATGCTCTTTATTCCTTTCTCTTGTCTGATTGCTCTGGCTAGGACTTCTAGGACTATGTTCAATAGAAGTAGTGAAAGTGGGCATACTTGTCTTGTTCCAGTTCTCAGGGGGAATGCTGTCAACTTTTCCCCATTCAGTATAGTGTTGCCTGTGGGTTTTTGTAGATGGTTTTATTTTGTATATGTATTTTATTTTATTTTATAGATGGCTTGTATTACCTTAAGGTATGTCCCTTCTATGCCAATTTTGCTTAGAGTTTTAATCATCAAGCGATGCTGGGTTTTGTCAGATGCTTTTTCTGTGTCTATTTAGATGATCATGTGATTTTTGTTTCTAATTCTGTTTATGTGGTACATCACAGTTATTGACTTGCAGATGTTAAACGATCCCTGTATTCCTGGTATGAAATCCACTTGATCATGGTGTGTTATCTTTTTGCTGTGCTGTTGGATTTTGTTAGCTAGTATTTTGTTGAGAATTTTTGCATCTGTGTTCATCAGGGATATTGGTCTGTAGTTTTCTTTTTTTTTTATGTCCTTTTTTGGTTTTGATATTAAGGGGAAACTAGTTTCACAGAATGATTTAGGAAGGATTCCCTCTTTATCTTGTGGAATAGTGTGACTAGAATTGGCACCCATTCTTCTTTGAATGTCTAATATAATTCAGCTGTGAATTCATCTGGTCCTAGACTTTATTTTGTTGGTAACTTTTAAATTACCACTTCAAACTTGCTGCTTGTTATTGGTCTGTTCAGAGTTTCTATTTATTCCTGATTTATCTAGCATGCCTTTATATTTCCAGGAACTTATTCATCCCCTCAAGGTTTTCTAATTTATGCACGTAAAGGTGTTCATAGTAGCCTTGAATGATCTTTTGTATTTCTGTGGTATCGGTTGTAATATCTCTCATTTCATTTCTAATTGTGCTTATTTGGTTTTTCTCTCTTCTTGGTTACTCTTCCTAATGGTCTATCAATTTTATTTATCTTTTCAGAGAACTAGCTTTTTGTTTCATTTATCTTTTGTATTTTTTTTGTTTCAATTTCATTTATTTTTGCTCTGATCTTTGTTATTCTTTTCCTCTGCTGGGTTTGGGTTTGGTTTGTTCCTGTTTTCCCAGCTCCTTGAGGTGTGACCTTAGATTGTCTAATTGTGCTCTTTCAGACTTTTTGATGTAGGCATTTAATGCTAATAACTTTAATCTTAGCAACAATCTTGCTATATCTCAGAGGATACAGGCTTTTTTCTGTATCCTTTTTGATAGGTTGTGCCACTATTATTCAGTTCAAATAACTTTTTAAATTTCCATCTTGATTTCATTGTTGACCCAGTGATCATTCAGGGATCAGGTTATATAATTTCCATGTATTTTCATGGTTTTGAGGCTTCCTTTCGGAGTTGATTTCCAACTTTTTTCCACTGTGATCTGAGAGATTACTTGCTATAATTTCAGTTTTCTTAAATTTGTTTAGACTTGTTTTGTAGTCTATCATATGGTCTATCTTGGAGAATGTTCCATGTGCTGATGAATGTATGTTCTTCAGTTATTGGATAGGATGCTCTGTAAATATTGTTAAGTCCATTTGTCCTAGGGTATAGTTTAACTGCATTGCTTCTTTGTTGACTTTCTGTCTTGATGACCTGTCTAGTGCTGTCAGTGGAGTATTAAAAGTCCCCCACTATTATTGTGTTGCTGTCTATCTCATTTCTTAGGTCTAGCAGTAATTGTCTCATAAATTTGGGAGCTTCAGTGTTAAGTGCTATATATTTAAGATTGAGATATTTTCCTATTGGACTAGTCCTATTATTGTTACATTATATAATGTCCTTCTTTGTCTTTTTTAACTGTTGTTGCTTTAAAGTTTGTTGTGTCTGATATAAGAATACCTACTTCTGCTCTCTTTTGGTGTCCATTTGCACAGAATAACTTTTTCCACACCTTTACTTTAAGTTTATATGAGTCCTTATGTGTCAGGTGAGTCTCTTGAATACAGCAGATACTTGTTTGGCGAATTCTTATTCATTCTGCCATTCTGTATCTTTAAAGTGGCGCATTTAGGCCATTTACATACAACGTTAGTATTGAGATTTGAGATAGTGCTCTATTCATCACGCTATTTATTGCTTTAATACTTTAGTTTTATTTTGTGTTATTGTTTTGTAGGTCTTGTGAGGTTTATGTTTTAAGAAGATTCTATTTGGGTGTATTTCAAGGATTTATTTTAAGGTTTGGTGCTTCTTTTAGCAGTTCTTTTAGTGCTGGCTTGGTAGCAGTGAATTCTCTCAGCATTTGTTTGTTTGGAAAAGACTGTGTCTTTCCTAGGCCGGGCGCGGTGGCTCAAGCCTGTAATCCCAGCACTTTGGGAGGCCGAGACGGGCGGATCACGAGGTCAAGAGATCGAGACCAT
>NW_012118487.1:32298266-32300603 GCF_000951035.1 Colobus angolensis palliatus
TCTTTGTCTGATTGGGTTAATCCGAAAGACTTGTCTTGGAGCACTGAAGTTCTTTCTTCTACTTGTTCAATTCTATTGCTGAGAGTTTCCGGTGCACTTTGCCATTCTCTAAGTGTGTCCTTCATTTCCAGAAGTTGTGATTGTTTTGTATTCATGCTGTTTCACTGGAGATCTTTCCGCTCATATCCTCTATCATTTTTTTGATTTTTTTAAGTTGGACTTCACCTTTCTCTGATGCCTCCTTGATTACTTTAATAGTCAACCTTCTGAATTCTTTTTCTGGCAATTCAGAAATGTTGTTTTGGTTTAGATCCATTCCTGGTGAGCTAGTGTGATCTTCTGGGGTGTTGTAAAAACTTGTTTTGTCAGATTACCAGAATTGTTTTTATGGTTCCTTCTCACTGGGTAGCCTATGTCAGGGGGAAGTTCTGGGACTCAAGGGCTGCTATTCAAATTCTTTTGCCCCACAGGGTGCTCCCTTGATGTGGTCAGCTCTCCTCTTTTCCCTGGGGATGGGGCTTCCTGAGAGCCAAACTACAGTGATCATTATTTTTCTTCCGGATTTAGCCACCCCACAGAGCTACTGGGCTCCAGGCTGGTACTAGGGAGTGTCTGCAAAGAGTCCTGTAATGTGTTCCGTGTTCAGGTCTCTCAGGCGTGAAAATCAGCACCTGCTCCACTGGAGGTAGCAGGGGAATGAGATGGACTCTGTGAGGGTCTCTGGTTGTACTTTTGTTAAGTGTGCTGGTTTTGTGTTGGTTGGCCTCCTGCCAGGAGGTGGCACTTTCAAAAGTGCATCAGCTGCAGTTGTATAAGGAGGAGGCAAGCTTGTCCTAGGGTAACCATTGGATAAGTATTCAGGTTTCTCAGGTGGTGGGCAGGGCCATAGAGCTCCCAAGGGATTGTGTGCCTTGTCTTTGGCAACCAGGGTGAATAGAGAAAGCCCCTCTAGTGGGGGCAGGGTTAGGCATGTCTGAGCTCAGATTTTCCTTGGATGGGGCTTGCTGCGGCTGCTGTGGGAGATGAAAGTGTGGCTCCCTTGCCAATGGAGTTACGTTCCCAGGGGAATTACCACTGCCTCTGCTGTCTCACACAGTTCACCAGGGAAGTGAGGGAAGACTGGTAGCCACAGGCCTCACCCAGCTCCCTCACAGCCCACAGTCCAAAAGGCCAGTCTCACTCCCACCGTGCCCCCACCAACAGTCCCAAGTTTATTTCCAGGCAGCTGGTGTGGAGGGCTGAGAACTTGCCCCAGGCTACAAGCCTCCCAGCCAAGAAAGCAGGCTGACTCAGTTCCTTAGCTGTCACATGGAAACTGCAGCATCAGTCCACCTCCTTCAAAGCGTCTGTGGATTCTCTCGGCTTTTCTGGTATGTTCCTGTGGTAGTTGATGGAGCAAAATTCAAGATGTGGGTCTCTACACACTGTTCAGTTTGTTCGAACAGGAGCTGCAAAATAGTCCTGCTTCCTATCTGCCATTTTCTTAATAAGCAGCCTACATTTAGTCCTTAATTCTTATCTGGAATAATCTAACACTAGAAAAGCAGCAAAAATATTATTTCATTTAAAAATTATCACATAGTTATAAACAACATTTATTGGATGATGTATTCTTTTCCTACTGATTTAAAATGAACTATTTGTCACAAATTCTTATATGCATTTCGATGTATTTCTAGCCTTTTTCCTTGTTCTATTTATTTAATTTAATATTTTATCATTTTCATACTGTTTTTTAAACTTTTTAAACTTTACAATCTATTTTAATTTCTGATAGGGCCTGCTATCCTGCTTAATTTACATAATATTACAGTCCTTTGTTCATAGTAAAGGATCCTTCTATCAGTGTGCTTCTGTTTACTTCCTCCCAGGCTTTGACCTCTGTTGGCACACATTTTGCCTTTACACATTACAAACCACATGTACCATGGGCTAGTAACATGTAATAGCAACATATTGTTATTATTTTTGCTTTAAATAATTGTCTTTAAAGAGATTTTAAAAACATATTTTATATTTACATGTACATTTGCCATTCTGCAACTCTTCATTCCTTTGTGTAGATACAGATTTCCACCTGGTATTGTTTCTCTTCTAACTGAAAGACTTTCTTTAACATATCTTGCAACTTAATCTTACTTATCTTACAAATTTGTTCAGATCTCTTTTATGTTCTAAAAAGTCCTTAACCTTTAGTTTGAAAATTTGTTTTTTCTGTGCATAGACTTCCACATTGACACGTTTTTTTGTTTTTCTTTGTGTGTGTGTGTGTGGTTTTTTTTTTTGAGACAGAGTCTTGCTCTGTCACCTAGGCTGGAGTGCAATGGCACGATCTCA
>NW_012118487.1:32301909-32303650 GCF_000951035.1 Colobus angolensis palliatus
TCTTTATACTTCCTTGATCATATGCAGTATGTTCTTAATAGGCATTATAACATCTACTAATTTTATCCTGGTTCTGTTTCTATTGATTGATATTTCTCCAGATTATGCATATTTTCCTGCTTTAGGGGGGCATGCCTGCTAATTATGGTTTCAGATTTTGCAAATAAAAATATAGCATGCCAGTTAAATTTGAGTTTCAGATAAATAACTGTTATGTACTGAATGTACACCTCCAATTTATATGTTGAAATCTTAACCTTCAATATGATGGTATTAGGAGGTGAGGCCTTTGGCAGGTGATTAGGTAGGTCATGAGGATGGAGTCTTATGAACGGGATTAGTGGCATTATAAAAGAAATTCCAGATAGCTCTCTAGCCCTCTTTCTGCAATGTGAGGATGCAAAGAGAAATTGGCAGTTTTCAGTCTAGAACGGGGCCCTGACCAGAACCTGACATTCTGGCACTTTGATCTCAGACTTCTAGGCTTCAGAACTGTGAAATATATAGTGCCATTGTTTTAGTCTATGATACTTTGTTATATTAGTCTGAACATACTGAGACAAAAACACAGTGTTTTAGTATGAACATGTCCCATGAAATATTTGAGACATGCTTATACTAGAAAGATATATATTGTTTTTCAGAAATTTAAATTTAACTAGATTTTCTGTGTTTTATTTGGCAGTCATCATTCTGGTAATTTTTTTTTTCCAGATGTAAAGTTGACATTATTGTGTGCTGCACTATTTATATTTTAAAAAATATTTTGGGCCAGGCGTGGTGGCTCATGCCTGTAATCCCAGCACTTTGGGAGGCTGAGGCGGGTGGACCAGGAGGTCAGGAGTTGAAGACCAGCGGGCCACAGAGTTAGACTCCATTCCCCCCAACCCCGCAAAAAATATATATATATTTTGAACTGTTTTCTGAGATTTAGTTAAATTACTTGGAATCAGTTTGAGACTTTTGGGTTTTGTTTTCAGGTATTGTCAAGGTGGATCAGACACAGCTACTAATCTAAGGCTAATTTGGTTCCCCTTCTGAAAAACACATCCTTCTAAAGTTTCTACTCAATGCCCTGTGTGTTAAGAAATCTTTCCATTCTGGCTAATGAGAACCAAAACTTTCCCCAATCCTTCCTCGTGATTATTCTACTGACTCCTTTCCAGTGGTTACTCCCTCCAACCCACCCCTGAGTTTAGTAGTTTCCTCACATACAGGCAGTGATCCGTACTCAAAGACAAAAGGGGTGTCTCTGTGGAATTCTGGAACTTACCATCTGTGTGATACCTTTTCTCCAGAGCTCCACCACGTAAATTCGAGCTGCCTTGACCTCCATGAACTCAGAGCTCAGTCTCTTTACTTATTGAGGCTTTTGGCTTTATTTGGGGGTCCTGATTCTTGTGCTGGAATTTGAAAATTCCAGACAGTAAGTTGGAACACGTGTTGGGCTGCAAACTGGGAACTCTCTCCAGGCAGTGAGTTGGGACATTTGTTGGGTTCACTTGCTTTGTTTCCCTGTCCTGTACTACCTGTCATCCAGTGATCTAAAATTGTTATTTCATATATTTTATTTTTTTTCTTCTTTGTTTAAGCCAAGAATATAAACTTAGTAACTGTTATTTCAACATGGAGAGAATCAAAAGTTTATTGAATTTTTATCAGAAACATTATATTTTTATAATAGTTTAGGAACATTGAATATCATTATAATATTAAGATTTCCCATTTAGTAATGTGTTAA
>NW_012118487.1:32310599-32313159 GCF_000951035.1 Colobus angolensis palliatus
CTAAAATTCTTTGTTTTATTTTTCTTATTTTATTAGATCAACTGGAAATTCCATATCAAAATGAATGCATAGTTTTGATAAAAGGCATTATGAGTATCTTCTTGATTTTAACGAGTATGTCAACAATAGTGATGATAACAATTATAATAGTAATGGCTATCATTATGGTAGAGGTAATGTTACCTCACAACATTGTTCCAACCAAAACAAGATGTAGTAAAAAGAATAAGGTTCCAAAATGAGAGTCACATAGGTTTTTATTCTAATTTTGATAGTATATTGGAAAGTAGATGATGTGTAATTCTTTATCCCTTGACTGTGGGCCTGGGCTGTGTGACTCATTTAACACGACATAACCAAAATGTTGCAGTGTTTTTATGATGGGCTTGATAATGTGGGCCTCTGCCATCATCACAGAACTCGCTCCAGTCGCCCTCTGATTGTAGGAGGCTGAGAGATGTGCAATGCAGGCTAGAACCACAGCCCCTCAGGGTGAGCAAAGCTATCCCAGCCACCACAGCCTGAAGCATAGCTGCACCAGGCAGCCAAGAATAAATGCTTGCCATTTGATACCACTTGGTGTTGGGACGGTTTGTTATACAGTATGATAACAGGAATAGCTAATTAGTATAAGTATTTCCTTAAAATATTGTTTTGGTTTCTTCATCAAATATTTATTAAGCATTTACTCTATGCTGTTGTGATGATAGGTACTAAGTCTGAAATAGGAAACAAGAAAGAGACAATATCTACCTTCATGACACATATTCTCTGGAAGTGTGAGAAGAGTTTTTTGAAGAGTATAATTTTCAACATAAAGAAAAGCAGAAGAGTCCATTAAAAGAATCTTATTTTGGCAGTGTTGTCAGACTATTTTTTTAAAATTTAAATATGCAAATAATCTTAGAGAAGTAGAAGTACTCAGAGAGGAAAAATGGTTGAAAAGGGTTGGCAATTAATTTACTAAGAAAATCTAAAAAATTCTTTTGACTTAAGTAATGTTAGTTTGGATTAGATGAATGAAGATATAAACCTAGGTAATATCCATATGAGGCTGTTCTTATGGGACCTTGTGTAACTGTGTACCAATTTATATAAATAAATATGTAACATATATAAATTACATGTACATAAATGCATATATCACATAATACATCATTTTATAAATCTAAGAGAAAGTAATACATACAAGGAAAATATATGGAGAAAATGAAATCAATAATGAAAATGAGCTACTCTCCATAGACGGTCTATTCCTCATAGAGTCTTATAATTTGCACAGTTCTGCAGTGTGCTATTTAGTTAAAATTGCCTTTGGAAGGATGTGGAAGTGCGCCAAAGCGAGATTTAGATATAATTAAAGGGAGCTGCTTCTCGTTCCTGTCATATAAATCTTCTGTAGAATACTGTTGGTTGTTATGTAAGGATTGTTAATATTCTTAATTCCGTCAAAGTATCACACAAATGAAAACTCGCTTTAGATGTGGACGACTTGCCACTCGCCTTGTCTGGGGTACCAGGCAACAACTCTGGTGGCCTGTATTCGTGCTTGACCAAAATGATGTGATACTGTCTGCAAATGATACTTTTCTGTGGCAGAGATCCACATTCCAGCTGCACCAAACCCATACAAATGTGGTCCCTTATTCAAAACCAGGAAAAAAACCTCTCTTTCTTCTGCATTCTACAAGTATCTTTGGATCTGTTATTGTATTTTTTATCTGCTATTTAGTGTCACGCTCCCTGGACATGGGGATACTCACCAGTTAAGTGCCCATCCCTACAGACTCCTGGGGCCCTTGAACACCTAACCATAACCTTCCCTGTTCCCGTGCTCAGGCCCCTACTGGGGGCAGAGGGCAGCAGTGGTTGCTGGGGAGCAGCAAAAGCCCATCACAGAGAGAGAGAAAGGCAGCAAAGGAAAGTGTGCCAGTAGGAGGTGGGCCATGCATGAGTGAGGGTTTTAAGCCCCTAGCAAATGCTCGATTGCCCCATTTGCTGTCCCTTACAAAACACAAATTCAAAGACAAAATTATTAAGAATTTCAAGAATGAGACAGAAAGGCATTAAACCCCAAGAAAGGGGCCTGCTTCTGGGTGTGAGGTTTTGAGCTAGAGCTCTGACCACAGGACCTGTGAAGTGGGCCCTGAGGTGCAATTGTCTCATGGATAAAGACAAAACTGAAGTTTCTGTCCCTGCCCTAGCCCACGACATTGATGTCCAGTGCTGCAGCTTGGCAGTGCACTCTAACAGTTATTACTCAGCTGCAGCTGCTGGAAATTAGGCCATCCCCACCCCCAGCCCCAGGCTGCTGTCCTCTAGCTCTGGGTTCCTGAGCTTTTTGTCTCCAGATGGAGGAGGGATGAGTGCTCCATAGCCTGAGTTAGCCGGCACCCTGTCCCTGTTCTCAGCTGCTCCTCTACCACGGACCAGAATCAAATTCAGAAGTCAGCTGGCTCCTGTGCTGTGCTTTCTCCTTCAGAGTAACTGTAGCTAAAATTTCTAGACTCATAGGGATACACCCCTCTCTATAGCTGTGTTTGGTGTGTGACTTGGAGCA
>NW_012118487.1:32315188-32316261 GCF_000951035.1 Colobus angolensis palliatus
GAAGGAGTTCATGATTGCTTATATTAGGTTGGTGCAAAAATAATTGCGGTTTTTGCCATAGGTCATAGGTTTTGCCTATGGCAAAAATCACAATTAGTTTTGCATCCACTTAATATTACTTTGCTCACAAGAAAAACTATTGGTTTGTAGTGAAATTCAATTACAAGATTTTTTTATTAAGATATAAACAGATATATGTCTTCCATAACTGTGGAGATACCAAGATAAAAAGGCAAGAAACAAGAAGAACTAATAAGAAGGGGATGTTGGATAGAACATCCTTGGATGTTACTCATGTTTTCCTGAATGCATCTATGTAGTTGGTTATATTTTAGAAAAGTTTGCAACAACCCTGACAGACATTTCTTGCAAACAGTCACCATATTTGTATTAGTTTGCTAGGCTACCATGATTGAAACACAGAAATTACTGTCTTACAGTTCTGGAGGCTAAATGTCTGGAATCAAGTTGCCTGTGGGGTTGTTGCCTTCTGAGGCCTGTGAAGTTCTATGCCTCTCCTGTAACTTGTGGTGTTTTGCTAGGGATCTTTGGCATTCTTTGGCTTCTCTGTTGCATCACCCACATCTCTGCCTTCAACTTCACATGGAGCTCTCCCTGTGTGCTAAGTCCAATCACCCCTTTTTAAAAGAGCACCAGTCATATTGGATTAGGGGCTCACCCTACCCCAGTATGATCTCATCACAACTAATTTCATCTGCAACAGCCCTATCTCCAAATCAGGTCCCACTCTGGGTACTGGAGGTTAGGATTTCAACATATGCATTTGGTGGCAGTGGAGGGGACAATTTAATGCATAACAGTAATCTATCTGACCTATCTGCTTTTCAGAGATGAATCATTAGACAGTGGTACCAGTGGTTTCAGATTTCATTTAGTAGATTTTCATGAGTTTCCTTAGGAATCCAGCTTAGCCATTTTCCAGGGGACATTGAGGTCTTTTATTCTGTAAACGCAGGGGAATTTCAAACCTGTCCTGACCTAACGGGGTAGAAGAGGTGTCCAGCAAAAATAGCTTCTTCTTTCTGAGCCATTACAGAGGACACTAGTTCCAT
>NW_012118487.1:32317656-32319068 GCF_000951035.1 Colobus angolensis palliatus
ATCTCCTGACCTTGTGATCCGCCCGCCTCGGCCTCCCAAAGTGCTGGGATTACAGGCTTGAGCCACCGCGCCCGGCCAATTGGTGATTTTTATACCTTAAATCTTCAGAATAGAAGTATTAAGTTGGAAGTGGAAACCAGTGTTCTCGTAATTACTCTAACAAGACTTCATGAACTTTATCTTTTCCAAAAATAATAATTCTATGCACAATACACTTCTACAATAACATATTAAATGAACTATAAAATTAACAATTCCCAATATGTGTTCTTTTATAAACTGAAAATCAAATTGAAAATTGACCATTTTAGCTAAAAGAAATCATTTGGCAAAATGGAATGGAAAAGTTTACTTTTATGGTTCAATATCCTCTTTAAAATGGTGCAAAGAATCAAATGCTTTAAAAGCAGACATTATAATAGCAAAAATAGGCTTACAGAGGAAAATCAAAGAATATCCCGTAAATTTTAGATTTTAGGTAGTGGGAGAAATGTATGTTATAAGTAAGAATGTCATTGAGCATCACATTCCAATCAATTTCTATACAACTTGTTCCTGAAATGACTGTCAACAGGGTTTACTTAGTTGCATACTCACTTTTGAAAAGTAAGATTGATGGGTCAGTTACTGAAATATGTGGGAAGAGGGGCTGGAAGAGCAAGAGATTCATTTCCCTTCAGAATTTTTTGTAGTTATGTACCCAAACTGGTAAGAAGTCAGGACAGGTGTGAGAAAATGAGGGAGCACCAAGAACAGGATCTAGGCTCCACAGGGTTTGGGAATGGGCATACATCAGGTAAAGCCTTCAGTCCTCCTGACGACTCACTGCAATAGAAAGTTGGACAGCCCTGGATTCCCAGATCTCAGTGAAAGGTGAAGTGGATATTGCAAAAAACTTAGGGAGTATTTACAAGAGCAGGAGGTTAAAAAAAACATCTATCGATGATTCAGGCATAAGTAGTAAGCCAGGCCCAAAGATTTTACAAAAGCTTATTGGCAAAACTCCCTCCAAGTTATCTGGGGCCTAAAACTGCACAATACAATTGGAAGGATGGTTCTCTTTTTAAAAAGAATGCAAAATTACAAATACAAAAGTAGGTACAAAAGTAAATATTAGTTTAGAATGACAATAGAAAACATAACCCATTTCCAGAGTCTTAGAGATTCATTTTTTCGAATATTTTCAGTCAATTTACCATAAATGTCTTCTTAATCATAATCCCTGACTGCAATTTGGCTTCTCTTCTCATTTAAATTCTGCTAGGCCACCTGACAAATGACAGAGCTCGAGGGTTCCAGATAAGGAAGGAGCCCTGAAGCTTAATCCTCCTTAACTTCTCTAGAAATCCATCTTGTTTGGATCATGAATAGCCAGATTATGATTTTATTTTATTTTTTATGTATGTATGTAT
>NW_012118487.1:32320028-32353010 GCF_000951035.1 Colobus angolensis palliatus
AATATATACATAATAATATATAAGTATGTATAATTATATATATGCATAATGGAATAACATTCAGCCATAAAATGAAATCATGTTTTTCACAGCATCATAGATAAAACCAAAGGCCATTGTCTTAAGTAAAACAACTCAGAAATGGAAAGAAAAGTACTACATGTTCTCACTTAGAAGTGGGAGGTAAATATTGTGTACACGTGGACATAGAGTGTGAACTGGTACACACTGGAGACTCAGAAGGATGAGGAGTTGAGGGGGATAAGGGATGATAAATCACTTAATGGGTTCATTGTACTTTATTCAAGTGATGGATAAACCAAAATCCCAGACTTAATCATCACACAATATATCTATGTAACAAAATTGCACTTGCACATTTGAAATTTATACCAAAGAAAACCTAGAAACCTAGAGATTATCGAGATTAAACAGAGCATTTTTATATCAGTCAAATAGAGTTTATAAAGGCAGGGAATTACCAAGGTTATAAAACCCAGAACTCCTTGCCTGATGCTCTTTCTAGTACAGCCCACTGCCCACTACTAGTTGCCTCACCTCAAGTCTCTTTTGTCAGAACTAGAAGGATATCTTCAAGAATATATGGTCTATTTTGTTTTAGTTTGTTAAACAGCATTAGCTGAGTGATGTCTAGATGTATCTATGTATCATTTATCTATCTTTCTATCATCTGTTTACCTATCTGTTTATCCTATCTCTCTATCCTGTCTGTCTGTCTATCTATCTATCTATCTATCTATCTATCTATCTATCTATCTATCTATCTATCTATCTATTTAATCTATCTATCCTATCTATCTATATTAGTTTGTTCTCATGCTGCTAATAAAGACATACCTGAGACTGAGTAATTTATAAAAGAAAGAGGTTTAATTGACTCACAGTTCCACATGACTGTGGAGGCCTCACAATCGTAGCTGAAGGCAAATGAGGAGCAAAGTCACCTCTCACATGTCGGCAGGCAAGAGAGCTTGTGCAGGGGAACTACTCTTTATAAAACCATCAGATCTCATGAGACTTATTCACTACAACAAGAACAGTATGGAAAGACCCAACCCCATGATTCAGTTCCCTGCCACTGGCTCCCTTCCACAACATGTGGGAAGTATGAGAGCTACAATTCAAGATGAGATTTGGGTGCAGGAACAGCCAAACCACATCACTATCTATTATCTATCTGTCTATCTCTCTCTCTCTCTCTCTCTCATCTATCATCTCTCCTATCTATCTACCTATCTGTATATCTATCAATCTATCAATCATCTATTTATCTAATCTATCTATCCTGTTTAACTGTCTATCAATCAATTGTGTATCAATCAATCATCTCTCTGTCTATCTACCTATCCATTCTCCTTATGTATATATTGGGAAGACAGAAATACATCAAAAGCTTTTCCACTTCCTTTCCCCTGAGCACAACAGAGCAGCTTAGCAGGTCAGCAAGCATGGACAATAAATGACTATAAATCAGCAAGTCTGCTTCACAACTGAATTAATTTTTGTGAAGTACTTAAGATGTTAATTAAGTGCTAAGATATTAATCCTATTAATACTAATTCCTATGGATATAAATATGTTTGTGTGGGTTGCATACTATTTTTAGATGTAAATGTCACCCAAAACACCTGATTAGTGTCACTATTCTGCATCTCCCTCTAGACAGCCCGACCCAGCTTTATGCCATTGTCATCTTATCTCCCTGTTGCTGTGTGATTTTCAGTCAACCTGACCCTACTGAGTCCTGTCTTCAGGTTTAATAGGCTAACTTTATTTGCAAAGCTCTAAATAGTTTTACTTCAGCTTGGATTTGTGAGATCTGAGCCTCATCACTCTTTTCACGCCTTCCTTTCATTCACTGTGAGAGTTATTTGCTGATGGCATTTCTTGTTTGGCTCACATATCCTGACCTCCAGAGCTAAATCTTTACACTCCTTGTCTCAGAATGAAAGAATTTGACTCAAGTGTCTTATGCTGTGCCTTTTGGATATAAGAAGAAAGCACTGCTGCTTTCAGGATGGTGACTACGTGGCCCACAGTGGTGTTAGCAGAGCTGGCTCCTTTCTTTGACTCTGTCTTCTCCAGTCCCTTGTGAATGTGAATTTCTGAGGTGCATCTTTTACAGATCTGAGGCTTGGTTCCTGAGTCTATTTTCCAGTGTCTCAGAGATGAGAATCCATGTCCCAGCATTTCTTCCTGTGACACAGGCCCTGCTGTTTAATCCTGCTTTCAACTCCAGTCCCACATTGATGCCATAGTCTGCCAACTTGCCTTTTAGCAGGAAGTTTATGATGGTCTTATTCTGTTTGTGCCATTCCTATTACGGTCCTAAATCATCCACTTGTATTCTTTCAGCAAATACTGATAATTTCTCCTAGGAGTTAACACCTCCGACGTGTCAGGTACTATATTGGACGGACATGATGATAAGCAAAAGTTGCCTTGCACAAATGAGTTGCATGGGCTTTCTTTCTGTTTGTCAACTATCATATGAATTATATACTAATAAACACTTGAGGAAGGATAATACATTTATATTTACTATTTTTATAAACAGTATGTATTTTGGTTGGCTTTAAGTTCTGATTAGTGTCTGGCTGGCAGATGACCTTTCTCATGTAGCCCTTCATACTTGAATACTCTGAATCTCTGTACATTAATAAAAAATGTATTGTACACCCGCTGTTGTCTCCGTGTGAAGCATATGAATCGAAGTGAAATCACTGTTCTGTAATCTGAGTTGAGAGCCTTAGACGATTCCAAGAAGAGGATAGTTTAATCAAATAAAACATTTTTTTAAGAACAATGCTTACAAATCCTATTTTAGAGTTATGAGATTGAATTTAATGGCAGCATAGCAAAAAAGTAATAGGTAAAGACCTAGCATATAACAGAAATGGGTTGCATAAAGAGACTAAGTTAAATTTGCTCACAAACTATAGAGTAACCTGTGGGGTTTTTTAACTTTTATAGAAGCAAGAACAGTAAAATTCTATACCAGAAGATTCCTGACTAATTGTCAGGCATCATGGGAATTTGTTAATCTATTTTTACAGAGAGAATACTCCTATCAGCACATCACTGCTAATTATCAACTGAAATGGTACAAAAGGGAATAGTATTCTGCTCGCAGATTTATAAATCCAAAATAACATAATTTTTTCCAGGTATTAGAAAGTGCTATGTCAGAATCGTGAAGCAATCACTAAATGAACCAAAGGTGTGATCAGGTGAGAGTAAAGGTGGAACTTATGTTTTTAACACTTTGCAACCAGAAGGTATTATTTTTGCTAAATATCTTTAGGATACATTTTGAAGTATGTTTCAGATGCACACTGATGCATTCAGATGCTCTCAAGTCTGCTTATTTGCCTCAGGGCAATGGAAGCAGTGGGCCTCAGTTCTATTGTTTGCCTGTTTGGACAGCATGGACATCTGGCCAGGAGGAATAGCTGAGTTGTCCAGATTGGCCTTCTCAGGAATTGGACTAAGACACACTAAAAATTGGACTAGTATTAGGTAGTGGATCCTTGGAAACAGAAACGGACAGAGACTTGAGAATAAGGAGGTCATCTGGGGCCATACTGGGGAGAAAGCACAGAGAGACGGCCTGCAGAGGAAACAGGATGAGCTGGGATAAGAGGCAGAGAAAGGAGGTACTTTGATTCTTTATGGATTATCTCTTGAGTTCTGGGAGATTCAACCAGCCCCACCCCCAAAACCTATTGAATAGTCACAGTAAACCCCACTCCTTTCCATAAGTGGGCGTGAGTGAGTTTCTCTTTCTTTTAAATGTCTTTAAGTTCGTTTTTGATGACTAAAACGATAATACGTTCCCAAACTTGTCATGTTGATACAAAGAATTCAAAGTTAAGGTGACTGGCATATAGAATTGCTATTAGCTTTCTCTCAGTACCAGCATTTTGGAGGGATTCTGGAATACTATGAAATAAACGAAAGAGGTACTTATACATATTGTCAACAAAAAGAGTCAAACTCTGAGAAATATTTAAAGAGACATATTCTGAGCCAAATACAAGTGACCAATTGTCCATGATACAGCCCTCAGGATATCCTGAGAACATGTGTCCAAGATGGTCAGGGCAGAGCCTAGTTTTATACATTTTAGGGAGAAATAAGACATCAATCAAATATATGTGAGATATAGATTGGTTCAGACCAGAAATGGGGGACAACTCAAAGTGGGAGCTTCCAGGTTATAGGTAGATTTAAAACTTTTCTGACTGGCAATTGGTTTGAAAGAGTTATTGTTGATAGAAAGGAATGTGTAGGTTATGATAAGGAGTTGTGGAGACCAAAGTTTTATTATGCAGATGAAAACTCCAGGTAGCAGGCTTCAGGGAGAATAGACTGTAAATGTTTCTTATCACACTTAAGGCATGTGTTGATGTTAAATGCTGGTTGCCTTTTCCTGAATTCCAAAAGGGAGGAGGGCATAATGAAGCATGTTTGATCCTCCCTGCCTGTCATGGCCTGAATCTATTTTTCAGATTAACCTTGAAGTGTCCTGGCTCAGAGGAGGGGTCCATTCAAGTGGTTGGGGGGCCTTAGAATTTTATGTTTGGCTTACAATGTTTTATAATAATGAGGGATAAAAAAGGAAATAAACTTTCTCCTTGTATGTGTGGAGCTGTGGATGGATCTGAAACAATGTGTGGCCCATCATGCTCTCAGCTGCCTGTCTCCAGTGCACCCCCATAAATACAGTTTCCAGAGCAGCTGGAGGAACAACTGGGACACAAGGAGATTAGTGAATATTCATTACTTTTAGCTGCTGCCAAGGTGAATCTTCCCAAATCCTGATTATGTTTATTTAAGTGAAACATCTGCCAATAAAAGGGAGACATGTTTATAGTAACGGCAGCTCCATGGCTTCTGTTCTCTGAATAATCATCATACTGACACTGACCGTATTGCCTTCTCCTTGGCAATTTTCTTTTGTTCTTTTTTTATTATTACTGAGTAATAAACTCTGTAAAGTGAACTTTCTCATGCTACTGGGATTGCTAACAGCTACAGCAATAAAAGAGCTGTTTGTTGTCTTTCCTGTTGGAAAATGGTTGGTGGGAGCAAGGGAAGCACTCAGGAAGCAACCGGGTTTGCTAACATAAACCACACTCGAGCATTTCTGTCCAGAGTTTATACACTAATCAGGGATAAGCCAGCTGAGAACTGTGGGAACATGCTGTATATCCTCACAGATACAAGCAGCCCAAGTGTAAATTGTGTTTTCAATTTTTCAGTAACAGTAATAAATATGAAGTCAACTATGAGGAGATAGAGCTGTGGAAGATATGCGAATAGACTTCATCTGTATTTCCTGAGTATTCTTGTTTCCATTATTTGTCCATAACTTTATTTTAATAAAAATGGGCTATTATAAGAACATAAAATTTGAGGTCTTCCATGTTTCTATTCAACAAATACCTTAGGGCCCATTTTATGAAGTATCCTTTCTATAAGCGTGACTAAGATGAGTCATGCATAGTTTCTGGCTTCGTGGAAATTTTAGTCTAGTAGAAGTGGGAGAAAGGCAGGTGCATATCTACTTGTTTGTACCAAACACCCACTACATGTAAATCATCAGGTCAGGCAGTGGGGATACAACAGCAGCTAATAATAACACAAAATGTCACACGATGTGTGGTTTAAAACAAGAGAAATCCACTCTCTCAAGGTTCTGGAGACTAGGAGTTGGAAATCAACATGTTGGTGGGACCCCATGCTCCCTCTGAAGCCTCTAGTGAAGGATGCTTCCTTGCCTCTCCCAGGCTCTGGTAGCCCCAGGTGTTTCTTGACTTGTGGCAACATAGCTCTGATGTCTGCCTCTGTCTGCACATGGCTGTCTTCCTTATGTGTTTGCATTTTCACACCATCCCCTTCTAAGGACAGCAATCATATTTGATTAGGGCCCACTCTACTTTGGTATGACCTCATCAGAAACAATTATATCACTACTGACCCTATTTCCAAGTAAGTTCATATTCCAAGGTACTGCGGGTTAGAACTTCAAAATATCTTTCCGTGGAGGGACATAATGTAACCCATGACATGGAACGCTTAGGGAAATATGCTGTGCATAAAAGTGGAACAATCACACATCTGTAGAAAATAATAAGATATAAAAATAAATGAAGACTTGATAAAGAATTTTGAACAACTTGAGCCTTAGGTAGACAAGGGAGAGGAAGAGCCTTGTAATCCTAGTTATCTGGCCCATCATTGGTGGTCACCTTGAAACCAGTCTTGTTCTGAAATTGAGAATGTTGATCTCTCCCCCCACCCGCTAAAAACTTCTGTACTTCGTTGCCTGTGAAGTCCACAGTAGCAGGGCCTGGGCCCCTGAGCTCCACTATCAGATCTCCTGAACTGGAGGCTGACGTGCTTGAATTCCTGCCAACACTCTACCTGGAGAATTTCCTAGTTACTTATTTCAGTTAGAACAGGGCTGAAATCCAGGTTGTAGCTGTGCTCAGATCTTGCCTTAAAGTCCTGAAACACCATCAGTCCTGGGTTCAGTTCTTAGTCCTACATCCCTATGTAATAGCCTTTGGAGAACCTTCCTCTGACAGCGCCCCTGTGTTCAGCTTTCTCAGCTTTGCCTACATTTGTGGGTCAGCCAACGCGTGGCCCTTCCTCTGTCACTCAGCCCCGGCGTTGGTGGGTGGAAAGAAGCAAACAGATCTGAAAGATGCATTTACTATTATGTGTGGAACAATGGGCAGTCTGGAGAGTACACGTGGAATGGTGGGCAGGCAGTGTGATACTATACAGAGCATGGACAGAACTTGGGGGAGTCAGATCAATAGATAATAGTTTTGGACTTATGGTACTGCAAGAGATTCATGTTATCAAAATAAATTAATATAAAAGGTGGGCTTACTTAGGAAGTTTTAGTTTCTAAGGAATAAAAACTGAATATGCAACCAATACTAACCAAAAAACTGCATGCTCAACATACTAGTACACTTTTACTTTTCTCCTTTTTCAAGGAAGCACATACCACCTGTTTAAACACTCCAACACAAATGATGTTGCTTGCAGCTTTTCAGAACAACGAGCTACTTTATTTTGAAAATGGACCATATTATTTATTTGCCAGCAGACAATTTATCTACAGGAAATGATTATACACAAACGCTCACAATGGCTTATTCAACAGGAATCCTGTCTTAGAACAGGTATTTCCAGTGGTATTCTTCCATGAATAAATACAATGCCCACTGAAATACAAAGTTCTCACGAATGGCATGTTGCAAAGAGGTTTCAATAGCACCAGTGGGGTTCAGAGTCACTGTGACATTACTTAGCAGAAAGAATCACTTTTGCAAGCGCACCTCCATGAGGTTTGGTTAAGAAGCTTGTAATCACTACCTCAGGTGTTTACTCATCAATGTAGATTCTAATTTTAAAAGATAAAATACACACACCACAGTCTTTAAACTCTTTTTGTTTCTGAAAATAATAGTTTCTGAAAACAATTCTTCCCCCTCTAGAATATTTATCATCAAGTTTATTTTCACAAATAAATGAAAGCACTTAATAGAATTGGTTCTGTTTGATTCAACTCATTTATGAGGTTTTTTTCCCTCCCTACTTTAATTTTGAAACATTAGGTGACTGGACAGAATGACCAAAAAAATTTGGGCTATTGTTTTATGTGGATACTTTCCAGATTAAAGGACATTTATGGGTTTTGTTTTTTTTTTTTTTTTTGCAATAAAACTTATCTGCTTCTGGAATCCTTGCATTTCCTAGTAAGAGCTGCATTTACTCAACCACTGCAGTGTTGTTATACTGATAATAAAAGTATGCTATGGTCAGAAAACATTTTTCATTTTTATTTTTTGCTGAAAATTAACTAACACTGCAAAGTTTTTCTTCATTTGGTTTTCAAAACGCCTGGCTGGAAAAGATAAATTTTAGGAAGTACGAGAGATAGAAAAAGAAAAAAGAAAAACTTTGAAGAGTAGATGAAGAAAGATTGTTTCAAGTAAAAAGAGAAATTTGGAGGTCTGCATGATTCATGATGGTAACGATAAATAAATCCACCCAGGACAGGTAGAGTACTAGGAAGAATTCAGGAAGTAAAGGCATTCTTAGCAAGATCTAAATGTAGTGGTTGATATGCCAAGCCCTGTACATAAATGCTTTGATTTAATTTTTCCTTCAATTTTATATAGTAGATACAATTATGTTTATTTCATAGCTATTAAATTGAGAAACAGAATAAATTGCCTAAACTACCACAGCTGGAAAAATTAAGACTTTATTGCCTGCCCCATGATCACTGTGCAATAACGCCACCTGGAGAAAAGGAGGTTAAAAGCCAGATCCTAAGAACTATAAGATCGTTTAAAATTTTTTGCAGCTTTGGGTGTACAGGGAAAATTACCAGTTAGTTCATGCAGATGTTAGGAGTTTGTTCTCCTTTGGAGAAACATAGAAGTAATTGAATAAAATCATCATTACTTTGATTTCTATTTAAATGGAAATTGTCTCTGTGAGAAAATAATTGACAAATAAGAATGCATATATATACACATACATATATATATATATATTTTTTTTTTTTTTTTTTTTTTTCCTTGAGAGGGAGTCGCGCTCTGTCACCCAGGCTGGAGTGCAGTGGTGGGATCTCGGCTCACTGTAAGCTCCACCTCCCAGATTCACGCCATTCTCCTGCCTCAGTCTCCCGAGTAGCTGGGACTACAGGCGCCCGCCACCACACCCGGCTAAGTTTTTGGATTTTTAGTAGAAACGGGGTTTCACCGTGTTAGCCAGGACGGTCTGTATCTCCTCACCTCGTGATCCGCCCATCTCGGCCTCCCAAAGTGCTGGGATTACAGGCGTGAGCCACCGCGCCCGGCCTATAAATAGGATTTCTTTTTCTTTCTACTTTTTCCCCTTTCTCACTTGCACTTAAGGTGCAGAAACTGAAGTTCACTGTATTCTTCAATTAAAGGCACACTGGTATTAGTGGTCTTCGTAAGACCTGTCTCTTATTTTTCTCTTCATCCTTGCAAATGTGTTTAATGAATGCTCTAGGATATAGTCATATCCTTAAGAGATGTGAGAAATTGCTTTCTCAACATATTTGTCATTGGGTAGACACCACTCTTTTCATTAAGGAATGCTAGATTGAGCTCCAAAATGTTTCAGTCTGCATTCTCACCAGACATGCCTGAGGATTCCCCTTTCCTTCTGTAATTGCCGAGTTTTACTATAATTTAACTTTCTACATTTGTATAATTTTAGGAGTCAAAAAGGAGTTTTTTACTGCTCCAGCTACTGTTGGTGGTATTCACCATTTTGTACCCTTGCTAGCCACTCAAGTTTCCCCTTTGGTACTATCTATGTAGAGACTTGACTGATTTTTCTATTTCATTTCCCCTTTTTCTCAGTGACAGATTTCCCAACCATCTATTACAAATATATCCTCCTTTATTCTAGTAGCCTTTTAATTTTAGCTATCAAGTTTAAGACATCTAGGGTTTATTTTTGTTTATATTTTGTGCAACTTAATTTTTCTCCGTATAATAAAATCTCATACAATTTTCTACTAAATACTCTTTTTATTTCTGTCAATGACAACAGATTTATTTCACCTCTATTATGCTCCAACTTTCGATTTAAACGATTCTTTGTTTGTGCCTCAATATTGCATCCCACTGGTCTTTTTGTTTCCATGCCGGAACCATACTACGTATTCTACTTTATTTTGTATCATTAAAATGATGTTGTGACATGTCTTCATACACCTTAGGTTGAGTCTCTTTCTTTCTTCGCTCTTCTTATTCGTAATTTTTTTTTCTCACAGACCTTTGTTTGCTCATATGATCTTCGAATCAGTTTGCTCAGTTCCTCAAAAACTTCTCCTGAAATGTTGTCAAAAAATGTACTGAATTCGGCCGGGCGCAGGGGCTCACGCCTGTAATCCCAGCACTTTAGGAGGCTGAGGTGGGTGGATCACGAGGTCAGGAGATCGAAACCATCCTGGCTAACATGGTGAAACCCCATCTCTACTAAAAATACAAAAAAAATAGCCACACGTGGTGGCGGGCGCCTGTAGTCCCAGCTACTCGGGAGGCTGAGGCAGGAGAATGGCGTGAACCTGGGCGGCAAAGCTTTTAGTGAGCCGAGATCGCACCACTGCCTCCAGCCTGGGGACAGCGCAAGACTCCGTCAAAAAAAAAAAAAAAAGAAAGAAAGAAAGAAAAAGAAAAAGAAAATGTACTGAATTCATAAGTTAATTTGAGAAGAATAGCATCCTACAATGTTAAATTTTACCAATCATGAACATTTATCTCTGCATTTATTTAGGATAATATTTATTTATTTATTTATTTATTTATTATTATTATTTTTTGAGATGGAGTCTTGCTCTGTCACCCAGGCTGGAGTGCAGTGGCGGGATCTAAGCTCACTGCTAGCTCCCCCTCTTGGGTTCATGCCATTTTCCTGTCTCAGCTTCCCAAGTTGCTGGGACTACAGGCACCTGCCACCAAGCCTGGGTAATTTTTTGTACTTTTTAGTAGAGATGGGGTTTCACTGTGTTAGTCAAGATGGTCTCAATCTCCTGACCTCGAGATCTGCCCGCCTCCGCCTCCCAAAGTGCTGGGATTACAGGTGTAATGGTGGTATTCACCATTTTGTACCCTTGCTAGCCACTCAAGTTTCACCTTTGGTACTATCTATGTAGAGACTTGACTGATTTTTCTATTTCATTTCCCCTTTTTCTCAGTGACAGATTTCCCAACTATCTATTACAAATATATCCTCCTTTATTCTAGTAGCCTTTTAATTTTAGCTATCAAGTTTAGGACATCTAAGGTTTATTTTTGTTTATATTTTGTGCAACTTAATTTTTTCTATCCAAAAAAATTTGGTGATAGAATCCTTAACATGGATTTTCTTATTTGCTTATTATATGTAGTAACACACAACAGAGAAATATACACATCTATGTGCATAGTTCAGAATTATCACAAAGCAATCAAATCCATGTAAATCACCATTTAGATCAAACATAGGAATGTTGTCAGCATGCCATAAGCTTCCTCATACTCCACTCTTCCCCAAAAGTAAATGGTGTTTTGACTTCTAATATTCTAGATTAAGTTTGTTGATTTTTAATTTTATATAATGGAATCATATAATACACAGGCATGCAGGTGGTTACATGTGAGAAAAGGCTACATGTGAGAAAAGCAATTTACAGAATTCTTCACTTAGCACAGTGTTTGAATTCATATTGGTGTATCTGTCCTTCTTGGACCCTTGGTCTTTGGCATCAAACAGTGTGGAAAGTCGGCTGCTGGAATAGAAATACGCTGACTCATGATGGCATCAACAGCCATTTATTGAAATCCCAAGTCTTAAAATTTGAATATAAATTCACAAATTTATTTTTCTTGATTTCGGATAAAATATACTAAAGGACTAGATTGTCTAACAATCCAAAATTTTAAAGTGTTTTCCCTCAAAAAATGTGGAATTATTTAATGAAAGGATGATCTGCCAGATCAGGGAACAGAGTTAAGGGCATTCTTAAGGTTGATACCCTATGATATGGTGCTAACCTTGCCTCCTATTGACAGTAGGGTATAAATAACCTAAAGGTCAAGTGAATTTGGAGCTTTCTCTGCTGAACCATCTTCTGTGCACTGTGAAGTTGGTGGAGCCAATGTGAAGGCACCTACTCCTCTCTGGCAGGGATGTTAATACTCTCACTTGTGCCAACTAAAGAAAGCAAAATCATTTGCTTTTCTATTTCTTCATAAAATCTTAAACTTTCACCCAGCTCTTTCAGTTGCTGTGAAAATTTGTGTTTCTGTGATGAACTGCACAGGTCTTTGAGGAGCAGGCTTTTCCTTTCCCACACAATATGCTATTAATAGTCGTATTTTAATTGGATGAAACTTTCATTTTCATTTTTTCTTTTGAGAAAACCAATCCGTGCTAGTTGTGGAAACAATTATTCAACATGCAGCTTTAAAAACCTGTTAGAACACTCCCTTAGGAAAGTCAAAACCAGGCAAGATTAGCTTTCCAAGAGGGACGACAGTTGTTTACACTCAAACGTCGTGCAATCCAGCAAATCTGCAAGGTTTATTTTTAGCATAAATTTAGCTATTTCATTTTCCCCTACAACTGAGAACATTAAAATGATTAACATGATTTTAAATCACTCACAATCTCATGTTAGAAAGACAGGAATTAGACTATGTGCAGAAGGAAACAGAAAAAGACTGGGTACACTGTAATTACCACCTCATTTTTCTTTTAGTATTTTTCCAAATGCGTTTTTCCTCTAATATTTTATGTAATCCAATAGTAAAAAATAAAATATACAACTTCAGAGAAAAGTCAATGCTGCCTTTGGAGAAATCAATGTGGCGGTTTTATTGTCTCTTTAAATTCTTGATGATAAAATAAAATTACAAATGTGATAATAATAGTACACACCCGTTCAAGTCCCAAGATCATTGAAACATAAAGGCCAAAATAAAAGAAATTTGGAAATATTCTGAATAGTTCTCCTTAGGAAATTGATTTTTAGACCAGTTAACCTCTGGGGATATAGTTTCCTTACCTATAAAAGTAAGTGATTGAGTTTAATGTTACTATAATGTATTCATCAATAAAATAAGCAGAAATAAATTCAAATATACTTGAAAGACAACAAAACATAGTCTATTATGGTAAGAAAAAATTGTTCTGTTAATAGGTAATATAATTTGTAGGCTTAAATAATTAGAATCTTAAGTTAATCAGTTGGCTTCTATGAGATTTCGTTTGTTATCAAAATGAAAGAGTTGGACTAAATCAAGTGTTCCTTACCTGGGTTATGATTTTTGGCCCAGAAGAACAAAAGGACCCTGATACACTATGAACATTCTGAGTGCATGTATACTTTTTCCGAGGAGGGTTTATAGCTTTCTTTTCAAATTCTCAAAGAGGTCCAAAGCTGGAAACACACTAGATGATCCCCAGTGTCTCAGTTGCTCTGACATCCTAAGGTTCATATGACTTGCAACTCCTCTTGGCTTCTGCTTACGGAAGAGACGGCTTTTTTCACTGAATTTACAGTCCAAGTGATTATTTTAAAATCAAAATTATCCATTGTCTATAAAAATATTTCACTATGCATAAGACAAATATCCTGGCTAACCAGGATATTCTGTAAATCAATTGTCATGAAGTTCCTGAAATATTTTTGTTGTCTAAAAAGAAGACCTAACTTGATTACAAATTCAATTTACATGGAGACATAATGTTCATAAAAAGGAAAAAAGTTGTTTTCATATGTAATAGGGTTTGTCTTGATGAACAGATGGAAAGTAACCCAGAAGCAGGTGGGTTGTGTACACATTTGTTATGTAAGAAGAGGCAAAAGCTTTGGCTTAGTAAGAAAGTCATCTCCAGTGAAGAGCGTGGGAGAACTTTTTTCCATTGAAACAAAGGCATAATGATGAAATGCTAAAGTTGTCAAAATAAAAATTGCTTTAGCAACAATGTTAAGTTTTGTCCTGTTGTCTGAAGAAGGGAAGAGTACAGAGATGGAGCAGACACAAAGCTTTCCTCATCCCCAACAGATGGGAAACGTGTTGACACCTGGTGGAAAATGCTTCTGGCTTAGTCAGATTTATTCTTTCAAATTTCTATTCTCCTTGTGAATTGTCTCAAGTGACAAGATGCAGACCTTTGGTATATAATAAACTCAACCACTGATTTTTAGTTCCTGTAATATAAAGATTTTTGTTCAGATATCCTGGTGCTAATCTGTTGTGGGTTACCTAGGAACTGTTCTAGTTCTTTAGACTCTTGAAGGGAAACATTACTCAACATTTTTTTCCTAGTTTATTTTAATGTTTTTGTGGAATTGTATGCATGCTAATGTATACAGTTGATATAGGAGAAAGAGAAGGAAAGGGAGGACATTCCATCAGGCTGGATCCAAAGGACCTGCATCATAATTGAGATAGAGATGTCTTAGTGTAAGTGGACCACATCAAACCAGACAAAACAATTGTCTATTGACAATTGATATGCATGCATGTAGCCAGGCATGGTGGCTCACACCTATAATCCCAGCCCTTTGGAGGCTGAAGTGGGCAGATCACCTGAGGTCAGGAGTTTGAGACCAGCCTGGTCAACATGGTGAAACCCTGTCTCTACTGAAAATACAAAAATTAGCCGGGTGCAGTGGTGCATACCTGAAATCCCAGTTACATTGGAGGCTGAGGCAGGAGAAATGCTTGAACCTGGGAGGCAGAGGTTGCAGTGTGCTGAGATCACACCACTGCACTCCAGCCTGGGCGACAGAGCAAGACTCTGTCTCAAATAATATAACAATAATAATAATAATAAATGATAATAAAGATATGCATGCATGTACCATGCAAATGGTTTCCTCAAAGATGAGGCTTAAAGGATTCCTATGGTAATTTTGGAAGAAGATGCTAATGTTAGAAGGTACAGATGCAGCACAAGCAGTTGAGAGCTTTTAGATGGGCATTCATTCACTTTCTCTCTGTTCTATGGACAGGAATTCAAAAATACCAAGGCAAAACTACTATCCCAAGAAATTAACTGTTTTGTAGTAAAAAAAGGCAAAAAGAAGAATGGACATAAGATAGGAGATGGAGGATTTTCAGAAATGATGACTGAATCTAGATGTAGGTGATAAAGAATGATGATCAAATTGTTATTTCTTAAACAAAGGGAAAACTAGTAGTAAAATTGTAAGTGGAAAGATCACAGGACTGTATCTTTGCCAACTGTTTAGATGACTATGGAAAGCAGTTTCCCTCTGAAATTTGGATTTCAAGCCCCTGAGAGAACTTTGTTCCAGGACTTAAAGGGTACTAAAAGAAAAATTAAGTCTTGTCCTACCAGGTGAAATGTCCCAGTGAAATGTCCCAGTGAAATAGCAAGAAAATGAAATCGAGGAATCAGTGATTGGAGTTCGAGGGAGAACATGCCTAGAAGATACTCTTTAACATATGTAAACCTGCTTAAGCTAAGTGAGTAACCAGAGACTGTGTGTCTATAATTTATCTCTTGTGTATAAATTGTATACCACAATCTTTCCCTCTGAGATAAAAATAGTCATGCACATGAACTTATAATACCTGTTCTATATTTCAGTGAGCCCTGTGAAGGAGGGACATCTTCAAAGAAGAAAAAGGATAAAGACTACCAGCATATGGGCCCTAACACCATAGAGACAAATACAATCTTGTACATTTTAGCAGTCAATAAATGTCATGGTAATGGAATAGGGAGGAGAGCTACAGATGTTCAATTTTTCCAAAGCAGAGATATTCAAGAGCTATATTGTGAGAACTCAACCAGAAAAAAAAATAATTGTTTGGGAACTTGTTGGGGAACATTGATCAGAGACAACTGAGGCACAAGTCTGTAAATCTCCTTAGAAAACATAGAAATTAACCTGGGATTTGTTTGCACAAGAGAGCAGGTTTTGAGGACATCATAAATTATCTTTAGAAAGACTTAAAGCTTTATGTTTCCCTTTTACCCTTCAACAATTCTTGGAAAACTCTCTCCTTTCAGGGGTAGAGGTGTTATATATTCCTGGATTCTCAGTGGAAAATAAATGGTATTAGTAGGCATGGTGAAGAAAGAGGTATGTGTCTTCTTGATCACTTGATTGCCACACTGTGATATTAGTGATCTTGCCATAGTTTTTTGGTTTTGATAGCTGGGTTTATCCACAGCTCCTCAAATCTATGCCTAGATTGTGACCATTCTTAACCAGGTCATGTAGCTAGCACATGCTGAATAATTATTTTGTATCATCTAGAATGTAAAATTTGAACTATTCTGTAGAGGTTTCCAGGAAACATTTTAAGATAAATATAAGAAAGAAGTCTCTAAGGAGTCTTAGAATTTTATGTAGTTGGCATGACCTGTCTAGTAAAATAGTGGACTCCATGTTATCAGTCATTCATGAAGAAGCTGGATATCTACTTACCAGGAAGTGACAGAAATTTCTTGCATTTCGTAAGAAGGCTGTTAGAGGACACCTAAGGCTTTGTCAGATCTTGCTTCCTAATTGTGGGGCTACGTGGTGGAGCTCAGAGTGGGGTAAGTGGAAAGAGGCCTAGTGCTTACTTAAAGAGCTGTGGTATAGACTGATTGCTCACACCAACCAAATAAACAATCCCACGCAATGTTTATAAAACTATGTAGTTCAGAATTCAAGGAAGTTGTCCAAATTTCAAGACCCAGACAGTTAAGCTCAGGCGCTTAACTTACAAAGCCAAGAAAGAATTTAAAAATCAAGACAAATCCAGAAACAGGAGGAAGAAAAAAAGCTGGTGTTATCATTTACAGACAAATTCTAACAGAGGAGCAGGCCATAAAAACTTGGGAAAAAAACATTTTAAAGTGTCCAGCTGCCTCTGGTTTATGTGAAGAAAGAAGATGAAAAATGAGAGGGCAGGATCGGTAACCACTTTACCTACAATGTTTAGAGAAGGTGAGATTTGGAATCTGAGTCCTAAGAAGAGGCAGCTAAGAGAAGATCTGAAAATCAAACATTTCCAACAGAAGGCACAGTGAGTACAGAATATGAAAATTATGAAAAACTTGGTGTGTTTAGCAGCAGGAGAGAAGGCCAGAACACATGGAGTTTAGGGACTAAGAGGGAGGATGGAGGAACTTAAAGTTGAAGTGATAGGCAAGTGAAACCCATCCAATAGTCCCAAAGAATAGTTTTTTTTTTTTCTTTCTGATAAACATAGAAATTGACCCTTCTATTCTTAAAGCTTAAAACTTATATTTATTTTATCTGAATTCTTTCCTCAGGAAAGGGTCCCCAGGAATCTCAAGAAGTATCAAAGAACTGAGACTCACCAGATCACCATATCCAGATAATGAGTTGCTAACCCCTCACTCATCATGACTGATTCCTTGCCCCTTCCTAGTTCCTGCTTTCTTATACATTGTTACATTTCTTCCTTGCTGTCTAAACTCCTACTATTGGTGGGTTAGGAGGTGGATTAGAGACTGATCTCCCATATCCTGGGCTGCAGCACCCAATTAAAGCCTTCTTCCTTGGCAATACTCATCATCTCAGTGATTGGCTTTCTGTGCAGCAAGCAGCAGGAACTAGACCAAATGTGTTTTGGTAACACAAGGACCACTTCATGTAGGGTTATGTGGAGTTTGTTAAGAAATTTGGATTTTATTTTGTTTCTAAAGAAAGCCACAGACTTTTTGACATGAACAACTATCAGTGAAGAAAAGATCGTATAGACAGGAGGAAACAAACTCTTTTTACCTCAAACCATCATGGGACAGACAGAGACAGTTGAAACAAGGGACTCAGTCATATTTCCAGGAGAATAAATGCCGTTAGGATTTTGAATTACATGGTCAGTGTATCTCTTGGCTATGGGAACAACTCAGGCTTCATGAGGGCACTGCCGTGAATATAAAGGGACAATGGAATCTTTATTCACAGAAGTCAAAGATCCAGAGGGGCAAGTAGAAAGTTGTAAAACTTAGGAATAGGGACCAAAGATGATATATGACCCCATGGAATAAGTTAATTTTGGAGAGAACAAAAAGAACTATGAATCTAGGCAGAATGATTCCTTGGTGGCTATCTCAGAAATCTTGGATCCTGAGTCAAATTGATTCTGAGAGAGAACAAGTAAAGAGAGCAGGGGTCTACTAAGCAATGACATTTTGAAGTCCTCGTAAGTTTGCAATGCTGACAGCTCTTCTGTAGTTGCTGCCCTTGGCCAGTAACTCGGATATGCTGAACACTAAATGTAGGAAAATCTTGGAGGTGTGGGAAGCTATAAATAAAGACATTGCAGGCTGGGTGCAGTGGCTCACACCTGTAATCCCAGCACTTTGGGAGGCTGACGCAGGCAGATCATGAGGTCAAGAGATCGAGACCATCCTGGCTAACACGGTGAAACCCCGTCTCTAGTAAAAATACAAAAAATTAGCCAGGTATGGTGGCGGGCACCTGTAGTCCCAGCTACTCGGGAGGCTGAAGCAGGAGAATGGCATGAACTGGGGAGGTGGAGCTTGCAGTGAGCCGAGATGGTGCCACTGCACTCCTGCCTGGATGACAGAGCAAGACCCCATCTCAAAAATAAATAAATAAATAAATAAAGACATTGCAATGGGATAGGAGGAAAAAAAGTTGCATTGCAAAAGCCTGTTTTTAAAAAATGAAACTTACTAAACTACATCTGGAAATTACACTGTGCTTGTAAATTATACAACCAAATGAATATTCCTTCACAAGACTCACTTTGGAAGCCAGACACTAATTTCAAAAAATGCTTTTTTTCCTCATGGCAATTTCAGAGCTCTTTTACAAGACATGCAGGTGCATACTTTTGTGACCAAACTTGTCTGATTTCTTCAGTAACATTCCTCTTTGATCTGTGACTGAAGGCTGGTTCTGAAGTCAAACCTACTCTAAAGAATGAGTATTTGTCACCACTTACCAGTTTTCATAAAATATTCTTTTAATTTTGAAGAAATGTTCAAAATTGTTTTGAGTGTCACACCATCATTATAAAGCACGAAATTCCTGAAGTAACTACAGGAGTTTTCTGCTTTCATTTATAATTAATTCTTAAAAATTTCTATGAAAAACTCCATATAAAAAGTCAAAAGAGAAACTACTCCTTATAAACTATTTTAAAGATATTCAAAAATATGTTTTAGCACTGCATACATATTTGTGTTTACCATTTATACATATTTATTTTCTTTCATAATTAAGCAGACAATTGGATGACATAAATCTAAAGGGTAGACAATTAAAGCTAAGAATTTGCTTCTTCCTAGAACTGTGTCAATTGTATTGTTTTATCATTTGTATTACATTTTCATTTGTTCATGTTTTAGAACTTTCTAAGTAAAGAGAGTGGAAAGTAATAAAATATTTTTTTTTTTTTTTTGAGACGGAGTCTCGCTCTCTCGCCCAGTCTAGAGTGCAGTGGCCGGACCTCAGCTCACTGCAAGCTCCGCCTCCTGGGTTTACGCCATTCTCCTGCCTCAGCCTCTCGAGTAGCTGGGACTACAGGCGCCCGCCACCTCGCCCGGCTAGTTTTTTGTATTTTTTAGTAGAGACGGGGTTTCACTGTGTTAGCCAGGATGGTCTCGATCTCCTGACCTCGTGATCCGCCCGTCTCGGCCTCCCAAAGTGCTGGGATTACAGGCTTGAGCCACCGCGCCCGGCCAGTAATAAAATATTTAAATAACTGCACAAACAGTGCGATCTAGGTAAAAATGTCACATTACACAGTAAATCCGGAAATAGGTTGTTCAGAGCTAGTAGGTTAGTGCCAATCATTCTCCCCCTTCATCCCTCCGCATAGTTCTTACCCTCAAACTTTCCTCATGGACCAGGATGGCTGCTGAAACTTGAGCTCTCATATCTGCGTTGCAGATTAAGTAGAAGAAAGCTAAGAGAATTAAAAATGTGTTCCTTCTAGAAGTAGATTCTCTATAAACAGTTTTCCAGAAGTCTCATACATGTCCATTTGTATCTTGTTGGTCAGAAGATAGTCATATGACCATAAGCTGACAAGGAACTCAGTTAAAAATTGATTTCTCTTCTTAAGAAGGACAGTGGAGGGTCATGAATGCTGAAGAGACAACTATAATTCTCTGCTAGGATTGAGTTAATTTCCTTAGTATCCTGCTGCTGCGGCAGTCTCCATCTTGTTTCCTCAGATCATCTATACAGGACCAATAATTCTCTCCATTATATTATAAGTTCTTCTCCCATATTTGAACAAAACCTGAGTATAATTTAGGACATCAACATTTACTTTTGTAATATTATGTAATTAGAAGCCTGACTCTTCAAAAGTTATTTGATTACGTAGATTACTCATGTTTATTGTAAAAGTTTATCACTAAAGGACCTCTTCATATAACCAAACATTTACTTCACTAGAAAGAACACTGTAGAGGAGGCATTTGAAAATGATGCTTTGAGTTAAAGTTGATTAACTCTCCATCAAACTTGTTAGCTGTTATACTTGTGTTTAATACATGTTTACACTGGAGAAATTTCAAAACACTGTAATAGTTAAAATTGAAGTAACTTGAGAAACACAAAGCCCACCCCCCTCCCTTTGTTTCTTTACCGAGCAAAGCTCCTTTTGGACAATTTGTCTGACTTATTAATATCTTTCAAATCCATGTCTTGACTATTGTGATTAATGCTGCAATAAACATGGGAGTGCATATATCTCTTCAAGATCTTGATTTTAATTCAATTGCACAAACATACAGAAGTGGGATTGCTGGATTATATGATAGTTCTATCTTTAACTTCTTGAGGAACTTCTAAATTATTTTTCATAGTGGCTGCACCATTTGATTTTCCCACCAACAGTCTACAAGTCTTCCAATTTCCCCACATCCTTGTCAACACCAGTTTTTAAAAAATTATATAATAGCCATTCTAACAGTTATGAAACAATATCTCATTGTGGTTTTGATTTGTGTTTTCCTGATGACTAATGATGTTGAGTGATGATATCTTTATTTTATTTTATTTTATTTTTTTTTTGAGATGGAGTCTCGCTCTGTCACCCAGGCTGGAGTGCAGTGGCACGATCTAGGCTCACTGCAAGCTCTGCCTCCCGGGTTCACGCCATTTTCCTGCCTCAGCCTCCCCAGTAGCTGGGACTACAGGCTCCTGCCACCAAGCCTGGCTAATTTTTTCTTATTTTTAGTGGAGACAGGGTTTTACCGTGTTAGCCAGGATGGTCTCGATCTTCTAACCTCATGATCCACCCACCTCGGCCTCCCAAGGTGCTGGGATTATAGGCATGAGTCACCACGTGCGGCAGAGTGATGCTTTTAACTATTAGTGGGAATAGTTAACTATTAGTGAGAATAGTTAACTATTAGTGGGAATATCTTTTTCATATACCTGTTAGTCATTTTTATATCATTTTGGGGGAAATGTCTATTCAAGTCCTTTGTCCACTTTTTAATTGACTTACTTGCTTTTTTGCTATTAAGTTGTTCCTTATATATTTTGGAAATTAATATTTTATCAGATATATAGTTTATAATTGTTTTCTCCCATTTCATAGGTTGACTTTTCACTGTGTTATTTCTTTTGCTTTGCAAAACTTTTTAGTTTTATGTAATCACACTTGTCTAATTTTCATTTTGTTGTTTATGCTTCTGGTGTCATACCCATGAAATAATTGTTGAGACAAATGTCATGAAGCTTTGTTTTCTACTACGCGTTTTACAGTTTTAGGTCTTACTTTTAATTTTTAACCTACTTGGAGTTGATTTTTATGTATGGGGTGAGAGGAGTGTTCAATTTTATTATATTGCATTGGATATTCAGTTTTCCCAACATAATTAATTAAAGAGACTCTCTTTTTCCCATTGAGTATTCTTGGACCCTTGCCAAACACCAGTTGACCATATAAGCATGAGTTTCCTTCTTGGCTCCCTATTCTGTTCTTTTGAATCATTATTCACAATAACTATAATGTGGAAATGACCAAAATTTCCACTGAGAGATGAATGGATAAAGAAAATGTGTTATAAACATATAATGGAATATTATCTAACCATAATAAACAAAGAAATCTTGCTATATAAGAAAGCATGAATGAACATTGAGGACATTATGCTAAGTAAAATAAGCTAGTCACAGAAGGACAAATACTATGTGATTCCACTTATATATGGAGTTTAATTTAGTAAAACTGGCAAAAACAGAAAGTAGGATAGTGGTTGCTGGAGGCTGGGTGAGAGGAAAATGGGTATTTGTCATTTAGCAGGCATAGTTTGAGTTAGGTAAGAAGAATAAGTTCTACAGATACCTATGGAACATTATGTAGAACAAATGCTGTACAACATTGTGCCTGTAGTTAACATTACTCTACTATATACTTACAAATTTGATAAGAAGACAGATCTCATGTTATTTGTTCTTACTGCAATTAAAAAACAAAGAAATAGCAAAATGCATGTGTTAATATTTGAATTCAGAACTTAGATCACTTTCTAACCTTTGTGTATTACTTTCAGAGTCAATTACTGGCCAGGTGTGATGACTTACGCCTGTAATTCCAGCATTTTGGGAAATTGAGGCAGGTGGGAGGATTGCTTGAGCCCAGAAGTTTGAGACCAGTCTGGCCAGCATAGTGAGACTCCATATCTAAAAAAAGAAAAAAGGAAAATTAGCAGGGTGTGATGGAACGTACCTATAGTTCCACCTACTCAGGAGGCTGAGAGAGAAGGATACCTTGAGCCCAGTGTTTGGGGCTGCAGTGAGCTGTGATCTCACTATTGCACTGTAGCCTGGGCAACAGGTGAGACCCTATCAGAAAAAAAAAAAAAAAGTCAATTACCAATAAATACGAGGACTAGCTATGCTCTGAACTTAGTCACCTTTAAGACTCACACTTCAAAAGTCTGTTTCTAAATAACAGTCATGATAACTGAACAAAAAACCAGAAAATATCGAATAAGAAAGACATTAAAGCAATTAGAAAAGAATAAAATTATCTTGGCTGTAAGGCCAATAAAAATTAGATAAAATAAAATAAAATAAAACCTTACATTAAAGTTTAAATACACTTTCTGATCATGAAAATAGTATTATTTGCTAAGACTGCACAAACTATGAAGTTGTAAAGGAGTCTTTATGATTTTGGCTGTCTTGTCCTGAATCTAGGTTTCCAATCCTGCAGTTTTTTATTGTGGTTCAGATTTTAGGATTTCTTATACCTAAAGAAATTAAATTAAAGTCACCTTATTTTGAACTGAGTATTGACTTGTGTTCTCAATGGGTTTCTAATGCTAATATAAAATAACAATGTTGAAGTACACCGACTGGCAAGTAAATGGAATTAGTGAAACTCCCATGGAAAAAGTAACCCAACAACACAGTCATGCATGTTAAGGTGTCATTGGAATAATTAGAAAATCAGGTGTCATTAGCAAAGAATTTTGCCATAATCAAGTAAAAAGGCACTGAAATTGTAGGGTAAAAGTGTTCCATCATACGTAGTAAAATTATAACAGCAAAGTATGTCTAGCAGCATTTATAATTAGTTTTATAATAATCAAAAGATAGAATAAAAACAAGAGAATAGAAATATGATCTAAATGATCTCTTAATAACCTTTTTAAAGTTTATACCTGTGTTATTGGGCACGTTGTTAAACTTCTCTTTTTTCTCATCCATAAAATGGAAAAATGTAAACCTAAATAATAGAGCCATTGGGAGGACTGGGTTAACACAGTCAAAGAACCCAGAGCAAAAATTCTATTATTATGATGATTTAAAAGGAGCAAATAATTTTGATAAATGCAATCATGCTGAATTTGAGTATATATGTTTTGGTCTTATTTTTCAGAGAATTTTCTATAACTAACTGCAATAATTGCCTCACAGCACTTCTTTATTCAATTGCCTCGAGTAGAAAGAGAATACAGCTTTCTTGGTTGCAATTATCATTAGTATGCAAATTCTGTCATTAGCACAGAGTTCTGCAGAGGAGATAGTTGGAAAAAAAAACACAAAACAAAACACTGTTGAGCATTCTTTCATAGCACTGCATAGTTTCTCCATGGTGAGGGAGAGTAAAACTCTGGATTAAATCAGTGTAGATATTAAAGCTTCCTATTATCTATCAGCCTTTTCATAGCATTTGCTCTATTTATGGAGCAAATTGTACTGGTATGAACCTTGCATGTGGTATGTTGAAACCAAAGTGGGTTGTTTTGATTTAACACAGGAAGTGTATTACAAGGTCATGATCTCTGAACCCAGATTGCTTAAATTCAAGTCTTTGCTCTGCCCCTTACTAGTTGTTTAACCCTGGGTAAAATATTTAAAATCTCTGGGTGTCAGTTTCCTTATACTGTAAATGATAACAGTACCTACTCCACAGGGTTTAGTGAGAACTAAATGAGTTAATATACATAAAGCACTCAGCATAGTTCCCAGACCTACCATATTACTATCAGTCGGTGTGACAGCTTCTCTCACTACTTTTTCTGGTCTATATAAAATATCTCTCTAATTTTGGAAGAGTTTACCTTTTTTCAAGCCAAAGCATTGCTGTTATTGTTTTCAGAGCACTTAAATCCATCTTTCTGTGAGCAATCATTTAATATTATTGTCCAGAATTTTCCTTACAGTGAGGAAACTATCCTTTGGTTACAGGTCACTGCTAACTCTGTGCCCTCTCCTGCCCAAAGAGGAATTGAGCAGACTCTGCTCTCCTCTGAAGTTCCACTATGTACTCAGAATCCAGACTAAAAGAGACCTCACACTGCAGTCAGTGGCTCCGATGGTAGGCTAGGCTAAAGGAATAATTACATTGATTTTCCTTCTAATTTTGTGTCCACAGGGGAGCCCTGCTCAATGCAACTGTTAAACTGTGTTCATTTTCTTCCTCAAACGGCTTAAGTTCATTTTCTGAGGGCTGCCTAGACTACTTCTCTGAGTTACACATTTTATATTTAACTCTCAACTGGTCATCTCTATCTAGATGTCCAACAAGCACTTCCTATCCAGTGTGTCCCAAATTGACTCATCATCCTTCCTCTAAAAATACCTCATCTTCTGGCATCTTCTGTCTCAGTTACCCAAGCTAGAATTTTTGACAGCTGTCTCTTCCTCCCACCCTACATTGAACCTTAAACTTCTTCCCAGCTATTCTAGGATAGTCCAGATTTCAAATATTCTTCCCAACTCTCCATAATTTATAAGCAGTCTAAAGTGCTCAGCTGAGCTTTAAGACTATAAATTTGCAACAGAGCCATTACGTAAAGCTCTGAGATTTTCTCCAATGTAACTCAGTTCAGAGAATATCAATTCTGACATTTGACCACAGGTTCTATGTATTTGGTGATATAGTGTATAAATCAATTAATTCCTGAAGATAAAATCAGAATGTGAAACCTGAATCCTAAAAAACACAGTATCCTGGAATCAATGGCTCATAGTTAAAGCAAAATCACATTTACATGTCCATGACATCTGGTAAATTTGTACTTGGTTTATGTGTTCAATAAGAAAGGACATATGAAAAGAACATATGCACTGTCTGTGCAACATAGTGAGACTGTTTCTACAAAATATAAAATTAGCCAGGCATGGTGGTGTGTGCCCATACTCCCAGCTACTCCAGAGGCTGAGACTGGAGGATCACTTGAGTCCACGAGTTCCAGGATTCAGTGAGCCGTGATCACCCCACTCCACTCCAGCCTGGGCTACAGAGCAAGACTCTGTCTCAAAAAAAAAAAAAAAAAGGAAAAAGGAAAGAACATGGCATTTGCCATGACACTGAGTTTATTCAGCTTCGTATAGTTTTTTTTGTTTTTTTTTTTTTGCATTTTCTTTCTTCTTCATTCTTTGACACTGTAAAGTACCAAGATGGGAAAAAAACTTTAAGTAATATTCTTTAATTTCAATTAAAGTCTTTAAATAAATTATTACCATATAAAGACCAAAAAGCCTGATATTTCCTAGCAATGCATAGACATCTAGCTCAAAAAAGAATAGCAAAAAATAGTAATTGTCTGTTCCAAGTCTATCTTGTAGATGAGAAATTTGGGCCAAGATCGACTTTTGACTTTCCAGTGACCAAGACAAAATATACGAAACCAGATTTATTATTTGTGTTGCTTTCATGCTCACCATTTACAACTACAGACAAGGCAATATTTTAGCATATTCATTGTCCCTCTTTGCCATTTTAAAGCTTGTAAATGAACATTAGTATTATTTAAGAAGGTCAAAATGGTGATGGAAGAAGCCATTCTCATTTTCTTTAAGTGGGAGCATTGGGTGTGGGGTGCAGCTGTGACAGGCACACATGTCCCCAGGGGTCTTGTTTTACTACTGAGGGATACGAGGAAGTTCAAGCCCTTAACCCTTGTCCTCACGTTCTCAAAAAATATAGTAAAAAATAAAATAAATGTAATTTTAAAATGAGTATGGTTGTGCTTCATGATAGGTAGAGGTGTGTGAATGTGTGTGAGTGTGAGTGTGTGTGTGTGTGTGCACGCGTATGCGTGCGTGTTTAACCTCTCTACCTAATGTGAGAGCTGGACATTCAATCTAGCTATCCAGTGGTAATTACTTGTGCAGATGGAGAAAAAAAAAAAAACCTCGAGTTAATTTAAAAGAAATTAGCATCATTGTGTAAAATGAAACAGAACTTTCAAAGTTTTTAACATTGTTTTTTCCATGATTCCTTGTATGAGGCAAGCAAATCACCATCAACAAAATATTTCCCATGAAGAAACCAGGTCAAAGAGGTCAAATAATTCCCCCTGAATCCCATAACTCTGAGGCAGAGCATTGGTTCAGAGATCAGAAAACCTGGCGCTAAGTCTTTCCGTATTTCCACCCAAGAGTCTTGTGTTTTGGAAGCAACTCATTTAACCTTATCTGAATCACCACCAAAGTGCCTAAAACTTGCAAGATGATAAGGGCTTGCAAAATTTAAATAAATCACAGCCTAGAAAAACAGCCACACTTTGTCAAACCATCAAATAGTTGGCAGCTGTTTCTTTCCTTTTAGGGGTTTTCTTGTTGGAGTTGACATTCGGGTTAGAGTAGATTCTAAAATGGTTAGACTTATACAACTTTTGTTGTAGTACTCACTCAGAAGAACTACTGCCAACAGAATTATTCCAAAAATGCTAGTCAAGTACAATTCCAGTTAGAAATAAAGGACACCCAAATGTGTGAAGTGTGACAATTTGGTTTTAGTAAATGAGTTCTATGGACCTAAAGTAAAGCCCTATCACCTCCAGAAGATGATCTTCTATTGAACAAAGACTAATTATGCCCCTTTCTGCATGCTTCAGGCCTAATGAGATTTCTGGCGTATAGGAGAAGTGGGATAACTCTGAGAAAAAGTTCGGCTGGAGCATGCCTAACCTGGGACTACAGTCCTTGGGGAAAAATTTCTTTTGCATCCTCCATGGTAGGCACCTTATTCTTTCATCCTTTTACTCTCTCCCTGGCCATGTTCATCCATGTTTCCTATATGCAAAGACAAAATTAAACACACCTAAAAACAGAAAGGCACAGGCACAGAACTATCAAAATGGATGCTCTGCAGTCAACATGGGTGTTGACATTGAACAGCCAGCACCACTGTCTGGGTGAACATCAGCCCTTCGTTTCCCATGAGAAAAACTTGTCAGAACTACCTGTCCTAGACACAAGTTTGTCATGCCTTTGAAATAGCTGAGGCTGTGTTTCTTTTGAAGCTCATAGATACACTTGAGAGAGTCCAATGACAATGTGAAATTCATTACAAAATTATCTATGTGCATTTTTCTGAAGAAAAAAATCTATAATTTCCACCAGATTCTAGTACAAAAAAAAAAAAAGCCCATGACTCAGAAAAGTTAAGGAGTACTATTTATTTGGGTTAAAATGATAAATAAATCAGTACACTAAAATGCTAGAGAGCAGAGTAGACTCATTCCCCAACAGGATACTATTTAATTCCCTAACAGATTATATAATTGACGCAGCACAGGAGTCTTTTAAAGATCAAAGGAAACAACCTCTATTTGTGTAAATTTGTAGGATGGACCCTAACACTTCAGGAGAGCTGCCTTTTCAGGAGTGTCTCTGGTGACAAAATATTCTCAGCTTGTTCATGTCACTCAATGATTTAAATTTAATAAGAATTTGATGATGTGTAAATGCATCTTCTACTCCAGAGTTTTATTGGTAATTGAGAATGAATTTATTAAATTGGCCCCTAAGAGGTTTGTGTTGAGAAAGGGTGACTTGAGCAAGAGCACACTGAGGACCATCATGAAGAAGGGAAAGGACCCAGAAAGGACTCAAATCTCCCTAGTAGGTGAGGTGACTGACATCACTTTCCTTCCATGGGGAACCTCAGCAATGATTAAGAGCACACTCATGGTAATCTAGTGCAGCCCTTCTGTGTCTTGCATGAGTCATGTTGTTTCAGAACAGAAAAGTTTGGGGTTCTAAAGTGATCTTCATTGACTTCTTTGTCAAAGACAGGTACTTTCTTCTGGGAAGCTGGAGTGGGCAAGCCTGTGTGGTTTGAGGTCAGAGCCCACATACTGCTGCCTGTTCCTATTTCTGGAATATGGAGAGAAAATCTAGGGAAGAAAAAGCATTTATGGTGATGAAAGCCATTAGGAGAAGGAGAGTAGTTTTTTAAAAATTAATCTTAGAACTCATGTAGTCACAATTGAGTAGCTTCTGTCACTAGTTACAGTCTGATTGGATTAAGACTCAGAAAGATGTAACTTTTAGCTTACTCTTACCTATTTCTTAGAAGTATCATTCTGAAGGCAATCAATGGCACTTCTATTTCTAGGTTTCTACTCAATGGTCTAAAACCCTAGTAGGCAGGTCTTCCTCCTCCTTATTCTACTAAATGATGTCAGCAAGTTAGTCATTTCTATTACCCAAAGAGATTCCCACCTGTGGTTGGCTCATACCGACAATTACCAGGCACAGCACTTTATGGCTCCCTTTCATTGATTCTATTGTTTTCCTCTCTGCAGAGAGAAGACCTTTTTCTTCTATCAATTATTTTAAAATAGTATCTAATTCATTTCAATATTAATGAACCTCTGGATCAGATAAGAAATTCTCCTAACTTTTAAAGGGGTCAGATTAATTTTCTTCATGTCACTAAGAAACAAAAGCAAACAAACAAACAACAATAACAAAGCAAACCAAAGCAACTAACAAAAATTGAGTGGAATACAACTGGGTACTAGACTGAGTCTTCACTGGTATTACAGTAACACTGCTAACAGTTTTCAACAAGTCTTTGAAAACTAATCTCTCGTATTCATCTGTAGTAAGGTAAAGTATCAGAAGAATGTCGGAGGATGCTTAAATTTAAAAAGGAAGGATGCAATTTGCTAATACTTGCTATGTAAGAGATACTTTGTTGTGTGCTTTGTATGTATTATTTTATTGTATACCTACAGAAAACCCCATCTTACACAGAGAAAACTGAAGTTCAGGGATGAGCTTAACCTGCTCAAAGTCTCAATTGGTGGGCTTTGAAGAAAGGATTTAAACACAGATGCTTGGGTCCAGTAACACTGTGTAAAACCTCTGCTCTCACACAATAGCTTTTGAAATATCAGACAAAAGCTAAGGAACCTAAATCAAGACATTTTGTAAGATGCTTTAATTAGCAAGACTAAAATCAGGTCAATAAAATATATATATATTTAATGCTGAAAGTGAGATATGGAAAAAAACAAACAACCAAAATGTGCAACATTTTTCTGGAGTCTGGCTGAATCCGAAAGGTTGTTTAGTGGCCTTTTTTGCTTGTAGTTGTTTTCTCTGTGAAAGACAAATTGTTTGCAGTCTAGCATTTACATCTCATTTCTGATCTACCAACAACACTTGTCTTTTTACCCTTCTGTCCTTGAAAATGTTCTTCAAGGCCCAACATCTTTTTCAAAATCTGTCTCTTAATTTGTAGCTCAAATGCAGAAGCAAAACTTACCCTTGAGACAACATTCAGAGCCATTTCTTAATTTAGGGCATGAGTCAGAATCCAGCAGAGCCATCCATGATTCTACAGTATACAATTCAATTTTTGGCATCAGACCAGCAAAACTTTGTAAAAATAATGAGAAATAATAATTCTTCTAAAATCTCATAAAAGTGAAAAAGACTTCAAAACTCAAAAATTCTTATTACATTTATGGACATCAATGGATTCAATTATGACATTGTACAAGAAACTTTTCATTTTTATCCAAACAGTTTCAATAATTAAATCATATTTTTTTTCATGTTTCCTGACACTTGCTGTTACCAACAGTGCACTAATCTCTATAAAGGGCCAAAGAAATGAAGGATAATGATCTCCTACTGCTAATTCACAGGAAGGTTTGCAATTTTTACTGTAAAACGTTGTAGGAAGTAAATTGCAGACTTGCCATCACCAAACAAACAGCTTGAAATGATAGACTAAAACAAAATAGATGAAATTAGAGACAAATGCATGGAGGAATATACAGCTCTAAATTTAGGCCACAAAAAAGTCACAGTGGGAAAAAGCAGTCTAAGAGTGGGGCTTGTGACAAATAACTAGAGATATTTAATTTGGGGCTTAAAATAAATTACTGTAATGAAGGTCTTTGAAAAGAAAATGCTATTGTAGGTTTTATTAATAAATTCATAGGTTTAAAGTACATGGCAGTTCTATTACCGAGAGTCCTGCTTGCTCAATGAGTTGTTCTCTGGATGGAGACAGTGACAATTTGGAAAATTCCCTTATAGGGAGACATGAAAGGAAATAGGGATACCTTATCTACATGAGTGGATTTAACATGAAAATAAAGGACCACTGCCTTCAAATGGTTGAAGCACAGTCATCTGGAAGAATGCGGATTAGAACTATCTGCTGAGGGTTCAGGAGGTAAAGCAAGAATCTGAGGGTCAGAATGATAAGCAGTTTTGTTTTAACTTAAAATATAAAATAATTTCTAACATTACTCATACAAGAGTCTGTATTGCTTGCAAAGTATTGTTTTAGGTGCCTGGTGCTGAAGGAGCCACGGTAAGAAAGGGTGCTTACATCTGCAGGGAGCTGACTTCTCAATGACTACTGTGTTCCTACACTGTGTAGAGGGCTGAGTTTGGTATCTTTATAAGAAGAAACTAAGGGGAGGGGATGATACTCATTTAAATTTTAACCTAAAAATGAAAATCACTATAGGAATAAGTCCTGAATCATAATACAAATACCCTGTGACAGATGTCTTAAGGATGTTGAAAGTTTTCTTTGGTTCCATGTTTGTTTGTTTGTTTGTTTAATGTATTTGTGTTCTTTTAAAGTCAACAATTTTGAAGCAACAAACTGAAGCTTCTGCTTATTCTTTTCTTTGCCTTGATACGTTTTTCCAAACATAATGGTTAGGGTTAATGGAATAATCATGATCCCTCTTTCAATACCTACAATGACACCCACTCCTTTGTAATTGAGTAATCCCAAATCACACTGAATTTTTCTCTCTGACCAGATTTGTATGATGTGTACATCCAGCCTTCTTTAATACCCAGGAGACTAGGTCAGTGAGTTCACTTTCTAGGGACAGAGATTAAGGATATCTTTTCCTTACCTCCAAAAGGTTTTTTGAAAGCAATATAATGCCATTAAAATGTTCTTTTGGTGGGGCGGGAGGGGAGTTAAACGTAGTTCTAAAGTAAATCATTCAGTCCTAAATTACCAAAAGTCTTATGATAGGTATTTACTTTGCTTGCTGAAATAATAACAAATCTTTAATTTGAGCTGTGTCAGAATTGCTGTTACTGAACTATAGGTGCATTTGTTAAGAGGCACAATTGCAAACATCATGTAGATGAAAAAAAACTTACCTAAGAATGTTATAAGACATTTATACATAAGGATATAGGAAATTTCCAGAAAATGATAGCTTCTTGCAGTTTATCTTATTCAATTTTTTAAGAATGAGGAATAAAATTTGTGCCTGAACATCAATGAGACAGTTAATACAGCCTTCCATCATTCTTATCACATATTCTTAAATCGTTTTAAATCTCTCCCTTCTTTCTTGGCTATTTTCCTTTTCTCTCCTTTTCATTCTACCTGTCCTTCCTTCATGCACCATTTCTCTCAGGGGTAATAAGGATAAGTTTCCTGACTTCTGTTTAAGCAGTCTTTGTAGAAAACTAAGGGAATTAGACTCACTTATCTCTGGAAAACCAGTTACTTTCAGAGGTCCTGATGAAGATTCTAGATAGATCATAGATAGATAGATAGATAGATAGATAGATAGATAGATAGATAGATAGATAGATAGATAGATAATAGATAGACAGATAGATAGAATTCTTTGTATGATTCAATGTGACCATATTTTCAAATAGCAAACTGATCGTTCCAATAATTTTCACACACATTTTATAAATAAAACTGGACTGAAAAGTATTCAAGGCATACCATTTCTGCAAAGCAGTCTCTATCTTCACCAGCATAAAAGCATCGTTATTGTTTTCATCAGCATGTAGAGAAGCTGGTGGTTGTGTTTCCAGCTCTTGGCATCCTTTGGCGGCAGAGATCGGCTGCCCTGCTCATCACAAGGCCAGCTAGAAACATTCAATTACCAGCTGTGGGAGCACAGCTGAGACTATTATGCTTCTCCCTGTCAGTTTAAGTATTGAAAACAACTGCTGAAGTCCCTGATAAAGGGACAAAACTACTTTTAGAAAAGTTGACATCTGAAATACCAAATTCTCCTGGCGACAAGCTAGAGAAAACTTTCATTAGTTAAAAAAATAAGAAGGAACTGACAAATTAGTTTTTCAAGGAAACCGACATTTACATATACTTATAGATTACACAAATGCTAGGCTGAGAATAAAAGCTTATAATTTGGTACCAACTCTCCACAGGAGAGCCTAAATACAGACAATTACAAAAGATTTTAAAAAATACACAGAATCCATTCCTGTTTGAAGATATGCATATTCGAAGTAATGGGAAAGCTTGCAAGAAACAGTCTGTACAGAAAGCCTTTCAGAAGCAGTACAAAAGAGGGCTACTCACAAATCACACTTCAGACCGGAAAGTAGCTTCAAACTATTTAGTACACTCTTCTGTTTTTTCCAGCTATGGAACCGGTGAAAGGAAAATAAATCTCAGGACCCCCAAATCTCTAAGCCAAAAGGAAAAGTCAAGCTGGGAACTGTATCAGGCAAACCTGCTTCCTATTTTATTCCTAAAAAAGATAGCTAAGAAAGCTACATGCCTGCCTGACAATTCGCTCACAAGAAATAGGGTAAAAGGCCGGGCGCGGTGGCTCAAGCCTGTAATCCCAGCACTTTGGGAGGCCGAGACGGGTGGATCACGAGGTCAGGAGATCGAGACCATCCTG
>NW_012118487.1:32355473-32372561 GCF_000951035.1 Colobus angolensis palliatus
CTGTAGTCCCAGCTACTCAGGAGGCTGAGGCAGGAGAATGGTGCGAACTTGCAGTGAGCCGAGATCGCGCCACTGCACTCCAGCCTGGGCAACAGAGCAAGACTGCGTCTCAAACAAAACGAAACAAAACAAAAGATCCTGAGTTAAATAGGTGGAGGACAACCTGTTTCGTGCCCCATTATATACTAAAATGCTACAAGCCATTCCAAAACCTTTACGGTATGCTACTAAAATCTAAAAACAATACAAACAACAACAACAAAAAGAGTAAACGTTCTGAAGGAAAGAAAATAATACTAAAGGCAACTTAAAAAATAATACCTATAAAAACCACTTTTATAAATCGTGTTCCCTCATTTCCCTTCCACAATTATAACAGCATGGAAGAAACACCGATTTAATTTTTTGTGGTAGGGTAGAAAATCGCAGTAAGCTTTCTGGTGACCATCTGTGATTTAATAGCCAAAACGTTTATTTTAAGACTCAATTATGTAGTTTCTGTGAAACTATTTGGGATTCTACAATCCAAACCGATGATACTAGATAAAGTGCAAATATAAAGCAGATGCAAGTAAATTATATTAGAAAACATTTAAAATGGTACTTGATATTTTCTCGTTTAAGTATGCCGAATGCTAATATGCACTAGGAATCAAATGTTGAGAAACAACTTGGATCATCTTTTCTTCTTTGCTTCCTGCTTTAGTCGGCTAGTGCTGCCATATCAAAGTACCACAAACTGGGTGGCTTCAACAACAGAAATTTATGGTTTCACAGTCGTGGTGGCTAGAAGCCTGAGATCAAGGTGTCAGAAGGTTTGGTTCCTTCTGTAGGAAAATTCGTTCCATGCCTTAGCCTCTGGTTGGTGATTTGCTGGAAATCTCTGGCATTTCTTGGCTTGTAAAAGCATCACTCCTATCTTTGTCTTCCTCTTTAGATGATGTTCAGCCTGTGTGCATTTCTATCCAAATGTCCTCTTTTTAAAAGGACAACAGTCAGGGGCCCATCCTACTTCAGTATGACCTCATTCTAACTATAATTTACATGTGCAAAAACCTCATTTCCAAATAATGTCTCATTCTGAAGTTTTGGGGGTTAGGACGTCAACATACGAGTTTTGAGGGAAGACAGAATTTAATCCGTAACATTTCATAATGGAGAAGAGAAGTGTGAAAACTGATAATGAAATACAAAATGATAGCTTTTCAAATGATTTCAGTGGACATTCCAGTCAGATGTTCATGTTTGCAAAGCAGAAGCCAAAATAATGAGATTTGATCATCTATCAAGAGAAAATCAGTATTCAATATTGATCTATGTGATTGGGGTGAAAGGTTAAATTGTTAGTAAAAAAAATTCATTTATTTGTGAATAAAGAAATATTTTTTCCAAAACATTTCTCTCATTCAACTGTACTCTTGTTCTCTTTTTCACTTTAGAAAATTAGATATTATTTAGCTAATTATAGGGTTTTGATGCCAGGGATATTTAGAATATGTTCAGTATACAAAGTTAATTATTGATTGTCATTCTTTTATTAAATTAATAATTGCAGAAAATTCACTATTTGTAACACATATTTTTGCCAAAGTTGAATTATAAAATTAAAAATGAGTACACAGACAATTTTAAAATATGCATATCAACCGAATAGACTTTGAGATATGTCCCCTAAAGAATCAAAATCACTTGAACATAAGGAGTTTATTACAGTATTGTTTATAATAGCAAAAGTCTGGAAAACAAACTGAATTCCATTAAGAATACACTGCTTGAATAAATTAAGGTTTACTCAGTCTATGTCATATTATACTATGATTAAAAATAAAGATTTATATTGATTTTTTTATCTGAAGTGATGCCCAATATATGTTTTAAAGGTGAAAAAGGAAAAGATAATTTCCAACAGATGTGTATTGTATAGTGCCACTTTTATTAAAAAAAAGTATATGTGCATGTATGCCAATGTGTTTTTGCACTGACCCAGTAAAATATGTGGAATGATAAATACCAAAGTATAAATATCAGTTATTTTAGAGGTTTGGCATTCAAAGAGGGAAGATTAAACTATTAACAACATTTCCTAAGAACATGGACATTCTCTTTATATGATCAGAGAAAAATTAACCAAATTGGGAAATAAAACATAGAAACAATAGTATAAAACCACAAATCATATTTCAAATTTATCAACTGTCTTATAATGCCTTACAGAGCTATTTTGCACAGTTTAGGATCCAATCAAGGATCACACTGCATGTCATGCTTATGTCTCTTTACACTCCTTTACTCTAAGATAGTTCCACAGATTTTCTTTGCTTCCTTTATGTTGACAGTTTTCAAAAGTGTAGATCAGCTATTTTAAAGAATATTTCTCACAATGTTTTTTTTGTGTGTGTGTGATGATTCCTTATGATTTGATTCACAAAATGACATTGTATTCTTTTCACTGCATCATGTCAGCAAGCACTTGGTATCAGTTTGTCCTGATATGGTGAAGTGAACATTGATCTCTTCATTAAGGTGATGTCAACCACTGGAATTGTTAACCATAAATTAACTACCTACCCCTATATAATTAATAAGTAATTAGTAGGGAGATATTTAAGACTCTGTAAATATCCTATCTCTTATTAATCTTTTTAATTTGTATATAATATAAATTCAGATTTTAATTTTATTCAATAGATTACAATGTATTATTTTCCATTAAGCCAAGACAGTTAGTAGAATTGTTCAGATGTCTTATTCCTGCACTGAAATTATAGAAAATTAGACCAGGATTTCCTACTGAATTCTTGGTCTAATTTTCTATAATTACTAAAAAGGAGTGTAAGCTATTCAAATATATGTTTGGATTTTTCAATCTCTCCCTATATCTTAACCATTTTGCTTTTGTATTTTGAAGCTCTGTTATTAGGTGCATACTCATCTATAATGGATATGTCTCCCTCAAAAATTACCCCATTATCACTGTGAAATTTCCTTCTTGATTTTTTGATAATAATAGAGCTATTTTAACTTTCTGATACTTACTATTCCGTGGCATATATTTTTACATTCCTTTCTTTTAAGCTACTTGTTTTCTTCTGAACGAAGCTCACCATTTGGTTTTACTTTATATACAGTCTGACAAGCTGGCCTTTTAATTGTAAAGTATATTCTATTTGCATTTAACATAATCATTGGTTAGGTTTAGGTTTACTGTTCTATTTGTCCTATTTGTTTTTTAGTCCTGTGTTCTTCCTCTTCTGCCACTTTTAGCTAATTAAGTATTTTTGTATTCTATTTTAATTCTTTTAATGACTTTTTAGTAAGAACTCATAGTTGTATTGTTATAGTACTTCATAAAAAATGTAGGGACATTGAGGCTGGGCGTGGTTGGCTTCCGCCTGTAATCCCTGCACTTTGGGAGGCCAAGGCGGGTGGATCACGAGGTCAGGAGATCGAGACTATCCGGGCTAACACGGTGAAACCCCCGTCTCTACTAAAAATACAAAAAAACTAACCGGCTGTGGTGGCGGGCGCCTGTAGTCCCAGCTACTCAGGAAGCTGAGGCAGGAGAAAGGCGTGAATCGGAAGGCGGAGCTTGCCGTGAGCCGAGATTGCGCCACTGCACTCCAGCCTGGGCGACAAAGCGAGACTCCGTCTAAAAAAAAAAAAAAATTATGAGAACATTGAACCAGTGTATCTGCATTTACAATTCTGATGGTATTATTGTCATCTTTTTTATTTGTATATGTTACAAACCCATTACACATTATCGGTTTTTATTTTTATAGTAAATTGACTTTTTTAAATGAAATATGCATATTTGAGCTAGGTGTGGTGGTTCATGCCTGTAATCCCAACACTTTGGGAGGCCAAAGCAGGAAGATTGCTTGAGCCTAGGAGGTTAAAGCTGCAGTGAATCCTGATCGTGCCACAGCACTCCTGCTTGGGTGACACAGTGAGACCCTACCTCAAAAAAAAAAAAAGAAAAGAAAAGACAGGAAAAGAAAGGAAAGGAAAGGAGATGAAAGGAAACAAAGAAATAAAAGAAAAGAAAAAGAAAAAAATTCATGTTTTTACTATTAGTAATACTTTTCATTTCTTCCTGTGGATTTGAGTAACCATCCAGAGTCATTTTTTAATTCAGCCTGAAAACCTACCTGTAGCACTCTTTTGTATTGAGATGGCCTTACTTTGCCACCCAAGCTGGAGTGCGGTGGCATGATCATAACTCACTGTAGCATTTCTTTAATGCTTTCATTTATTTGAAAATATCCACAGTTTGCAGACTCTGTTCATATTTTTAGTGTTTTTCTTTCTGTCATTGATATTAGATAATTTCTACTAATTTATCTTCACATTCCCTGGCCCTCTCTTATGTTCTGTTCAATCTGCAGTTAATTTCATCAAATGAGTGTTTTATTTATGCGTTGCAATTTTCAGTTCTAGAACTATTATTTGATGATTATTTTAGTTTCTATTTTTCAGATGACATTTCATATCGATTCATTCATTATAATCATTGCATTTTGTCTTGTGCTTCAATATATTTATGATAGCTACATTAAAGTCCTTTTCTGTCAATTACAACCTCTGAGTTTTCTTAATGCTGGATTCTACTTACTGCTTCTCTTAACTGCGGTTCTCATCATTTTTCTGTGTGTTTGTGTGTCTCAAAAAAAATTACCAAAGGAAACAGAAAATGAAGTGTGCTGAACAATTTTTAAAATTATTTTCTTAAAATATGAATGGATTTAGCCAACATCTTTAGTAATTACATGGATATCTTCGTTATCCCCAGTGAAGCAAGGCTTAAATCAATCTAAGCATTAAAATTAATCTTACAGAGCTAGAATTCCTTGGGTAACAACAAATCTTCTCTTCATTTTTTATAGGAAACAAATTTAGTTTTTATTTTATTCTTTAAATTTAAAGAATTTAAATTAAATAAAAATTTAAATTTTATTCTTTACTGCCGAAACAGAACCATACAACAACAGGATATCAAAATATCACCCACTAGGAAACAAATTCTTAGGCATTGCTTGTGTTCTTACAAACTGGTGAAGATTTTCTGAAAAGCGATCTCGTAATATTTAGTCAAATTAAGAATGCAAGTATCCAATGACCTACCCTACCAATTTATCGGTTTTATATCCCATAGAAATTCTCAATGAGATTCATGACTGTTGTGGGCGTTGACTATCGTAGTAAGAAGGTGGAGCATGTCTGAGAATACATGAGCACTGTTTATGGTGCTGGTGTTTTGGAGGGAAACAAAGTGCTTATTACTAAATAAATTAAGATTAAAATGTGGTGGATATACATTATGAACTGCAGAATGCAGTTAGAACTAATAAACCAGATGGACATACATAAACATGCATAGATGTAAGCACACTTGCCTGAACAGCAAATGAATATGAAATATTTCTTGGATATAATTTATATGAAGTAAATAGCAGATTAAATTAATAAATTACCAGCTAGATATGAAACAAAGATTATTTTTAAACACTGCATATGTATTCAAAACATATATCAAACCAGAAGAATTGTTTTCTATGGAGGAGAGAAATGAAATTGAAATCTTGGATGAAGACTATACCAAAAAGAATAGATTGGCTTCTTCTTAATGCTAATGATGATAATGTGCAATGAACTGACGGGTACATTCACTCAATTCTTTACAATTAGGTACACTCGAAAAAAAATATCCCTTTGAGCTAAAAAGAATTTCACATTTTAATCTTTTAAAATTTTCTGGCATATAATTAAAAATATCTATTTAAAGGCATATACTTCCAGAAAATTATTTTAGGGAAAAGCCATAAATAACTATTACTAGAAACAAATTTAACATTCAATAACAGAAAACAGTTAAAACTCATAACTATATTTAGTCACTAAAATCATATGATGTAAATGTTTAGAAAAGAGAAAAATAGTTATTAAATGTTAAGATATATACAAAACTGGTATGAGTATTATGATTCCAATTTTGTTGGAAATGTGTATATAAAAAAAGAGAATAAAAAGATACTCCAAAATATTTACAACAGTGATGTTTTATGTCTGGAATGATTGATCAATCCTATCAACGAATCTTAAAGAAATCAAAGAGGCAGGAAAAAACTAAAATATTATTTATTTTCTCATCCTTTCCTAAGTCTGTATATGAATGCCTTTTTATTACGTTTCTGTTTCTGCCTCGCTTTCACTCTACCATTCAGTAAGAGCTACCACTGAAGATACCATTTGCTATGGGCTCAATGTTTGTGTCTCCCTAAAATTTTCATGTTGACATCTTAAACCCTCAGATAATGGAATTAGAAGAAGGGCCTTTTGAACTGGTGCTCCTATTTTAATAGGCCCAAGGGAGGCTGTTTGCCCCTTCCACCACGTTGACACAAGGACATGGTGCCATCTATGAACCAGAAAGCAGGCCCTCACCAGACACCAGATTTGCTAAAATCTTGATCTTGGAATTCCCAGCCTCCAGAACTGTGACAAAATTTCTATTGTTTATAAGCCATCCAGTTTTTGGTATTTTTTTAATGTAACAACTGAAAGGACTAAGACTCCATCTAATGAATGGAAATGGATTTATCAATTTTCAATCCAATTTTCCTAGGATACAGAAAAAAGAAAAAAATGTAATAATATGTACTTAAATATTTCTCACTGATATCTCACAAAAATACATAGATTTATGCAATTCACTTAGTAAGAATATTTAAGGAGGAAGATCATGGGCAAAAATGAGGACGTTTACTCTTTTTTTTTTTTTTTTTATTTTTAGTAGAGACGGGGTTTCACCGTGTTAGCCAGGATGGTCTTGATCTCCTGACCTCGTGATCCGCCCGTCTCGGCCTCCCAAAGTGCTGGGATTACAGGCTTGAGCCACCGCGCCCGGCCGAGGACGTTTACTCTTAGCTCTATTTGTCTTTGCAAATTCATCAGGATTACTGCTTGATCTTATGCCTTGTGAATGCTATCCTTAGGATTTCTGTAAAGTGTAGTTCAGTTTTAACTTATTGTATGTATCATAGTATAATTTGTTCTCTGTCAGTGTTTATCTCTATCTAATCCACCTACCACCTACAAAATTTTTGAGATAGCCTTCTTTGCAAAGTGTTTAGTCTCACTTTGTCATTTTAATCCTCCCAGCAACATTATTAACCATAAATTCCTTACAGCCATATTTTCATCTTCCTTTTGCCACTTCAGTGACTACTAAATATTTCTAACAGCGTGAAATAAAATACCCATTATATTATAGTTTTACCTTGTGAGTTTGAGCCCAATGTAACCAACCATTTTTTAAACAGCAGAGGTAAAGTGATAGTGCAATAAAATGAAATCCATTTAACAAACATTTCCTACTAAGTGCAACATATTATGCCATATTATGCCAGATGCTGCAGGAGGGAAAAAAAATTACAAACCGGTACTATCTTCTAAGAGTTAACAGTTTCATTGACAATAGTAATTATATTATATTTTTACTCTTAATGTTCTTCTTTGAGGAAATGTCTCTCCCGAAGCACTCTCAAGGCATGAGTTTTTTGTCTGTTTCTCTCCTGCAGCCTTCTTACCTTCCAGCCTGCAGTGGGGGTAGGTGTTCCATTTGTCCTCCTTGTGGCTTTCAGATCATCCCTCCTCCGTCCTCGAACAATCCTTCATTTTTAAATCTCATTTCTCACTGATGCTGTCATCCGTGGCAACTCCATCAAAAGCCCAATATCTGAAATGTTTGTTCCTGGCTCCCCAATCTTGTCTAAATTCTTGGCTATTAATTTATACTTCGTCTAATTTCCTGCATTCTAGAGCTTCTCTCCCATGAAGATCTCTTCTGGGAAGCTGAGACAGGAGAATCCCTTGAATCCGGGAGGTTGCAGTGAGCCTAGATCACGCCTCTGCACTCCAGTTTGGATGACAGAATGAGACTCCATCTCCAAAAAAAAAAAAAAAAGATTTTGTCTTCCACCTGTCTCAACAACCCTAACTTGCCATTACTAAAAAACACAGCCCTGTTATAATTTCTATTTCCTTTACTTCGTTTATGACCATCTCCTTTCCTTCCTGCACATTCCCTTTACGTCTCGGACTTCAGAAATCCTCAAAACGCACTGAAAAGACCATTCCTATGATTCTACCTGCTTTGCACTCACTTTCATCTTCTTCATTTCCTTTTTGCTCCTTATCCAGTTTAAATTCCACTGTCATTATAGTCACTCCCATGCAATCATCCTTAAATCTCTTGCTTTTATCTCACTTGGCAAGTCACAGCGCTAATTAATCCAAGTTTCCACCTATTCCCTGCTGCACCAGAGCAGTTAAATGGGGTTGGTGAAATACTTGCTGCGTGGGAACCTCAAACATTCCATAAAGTGGCCTGGTGGTCCCACTGTGCTTCCCCAGTCTACTCCTTTTCCCGCTCTCCTCAATGGACACCTTCCCATGTCTCGTCTCTGCAGACTTCCAGTGCTTTCCTTCATCGTTGGTCTTAGCAGAGAAACTTCTTTTCCCGTCACTGAAAAAAAATTGAAGCTATCAGGGCCCGGTGAGGCGGCTCAAGCCTGTAATGCCAGCACTTTGGGAAGCCAAGGTGGGCGGATCATGAGGTCAGGAGTTCGAGACCAGCCTGGCCAAGATGGTGAAACCCCGTCTCTACTGAAAATACAAAAATTAGCCGGGCAAGGTGGCGTGTGCCTGTAATTCCAGCTACTCAGGAGGCTGAGGCAGGAGAACCGCTTGAACCCGGGAGGCAGAGGTTGCTGTGAGCTGAGATCGCGCCACTGCACTTTGGCCTTGTGGGCAGAGCAAGACTCTGTCTTAAAAAAAAAAAAAGAAAAAGAAAAAGAAAAAATTGATGCTATCAGAAAAGTATTTCTCAATTCCCCTCTTCATATCTTTACAGCATTCGCACCTGTGGACTCTTTCTTTAGTGAGCCATCTGTGTTTTTATCTAAAGCTAATTCTGCCGCGTGTGCACTAGATCCCATTCACCAGCAATTCTTCCCTCTATCTCCTATTTCTACAATTTTCCTCTCTCTACTAGATTATTTCCATCAGCCTACAAGTATGTAGTTATTTCTCCTATCTTAAAAAAAAAAAAAAAGAAAACCTTATTTGACCCCATTTTCCCCTTTGTGCCAAAATTTTTCAAAAGATCATTTATACTGGATGACTCTAGTTCCTTTTCCCAATTCTTCTATTTTAATTAAAAAATAGCTTTAGTTTTTAAATAGTTTGAAGCAATTTATGAAAGTTCAAAGGCATATAGGACTAAATGTTGAAAAAAAATTGTAACATTAATAGCCATTCCTAAATTACTAAAATATTGTAATCTTTATAAAAACAGATAAAAAGTTGAATATTATTGCTTTTTGATATCTCAAACTACAATGACAATACATGTCAGACTGAGAGGTACTGATACTGTCATGGACTAACAGGTAACTATATTTATTTGATTTTATATTTTGGTTATACAGAGCTTTCCCTGGTCAGGTCTCTCAACAGTTGTGCAACACACTTTTACAAATGTGCCAGTAAAGTAGGAATAGATTCCAATGAAAACACTGGTTCTTGTAATGAAGTTTAATTTTTTTCCACTTTAAACTGTGTTCTAGACTTTTAGCAGAATAAGCAAAGTCTTTTCCTAGGATCAGTATTACAGAACCAGTTTCTAGCTTCAGGTTTTATGCTTTTAATTCAGAATATTAAAAGGTCTATTTTTAGGAATAACATTTTGTGCAACGTTTGATCTCATTTCAAGGTAAATGAGATGTGAAATCTGAATCCACATTCTGAAACTTTTTTGTCTCTCCAGTAATTCCCAGTGATGCCAAACCTGAATGTTTTGAAAGAAGTAAGTGTTCACAGTGCCAACATTAGAGAAATATTTACATTGTTCTCCTTGGGTGCATATTAATCTGAATGCCATCTTATTTAATCTTCATAAAACATTAGATTTAAAAAATTAGTATGAGGAAAGATAGCATTTCTACATAGTTGAACTATAAACCACCTAGTTTCCAGTCATAATACCTGTCTCAGTTTACTTCTCATAGCTCTTAACCTGGAATTGATGATTTCATGGAAAGATAAATTCCTAAAGAAGTGAATTCATACAAACAAGAGATTAAATGCTAGATCTAGAACCTCAAAATTATATACTCTTTAGTCCTTATGTTTACCAAGCAAAGGACTTGCAGGGGAAAGGAATGCATCATCTTTACTATTTCTATATTTAAAATATTTAACATATTGCTTTGAATTATTTAGTGTTTAAGAAACTATAGTTCTATTCTTGGGTGGCCAATTCATGATGGAAGAAGAAAGTAATTATGGTAGCATATCTGAATAGCACCATCTGCTTTTTAAAATTTGCCTTGGCCTATGCATGTGAATCTGAAAGCTGATTAGCGCTTTGAGTAAAGAATGTCAGGAAGAATGTCGAGAGACAGTAGAGCAGAGAGATATAAATGATGTTTCTAAAGCTAATTAATCAATTAGATAAAGGCAAGTTGGGGGAAAGTGGAGCTAAAATAAGGGTGTCAGTGAAGAAATGGGAGAATTCAAGATGGTAGCATGGTTTCTAGCTGGAGTGACTGGATAAATAGTAAAGCTATTGACGTGAATAATAAAGGAGGAGAAATGAGTTTGAGGAAAAAACAGTAACTTCACATTTGTACTTGTTTCATTTGAAGTACCAAAAACATTCAGATTGACACCAATCTCTTTTAAAAAAGAGGTAAATATATACATTCCGGTGCCATCAGAATACCGTGGATAGGTGAAGCCAGGTAGGAATACCTGTACTGAGAGAAGGGAATCTGGCAGAAAGAGGATCCTGGTATAATATGAACCTCAGGGGAACTAGTAGAGAAATAGAGAAAATAAAGACCAGAAAGGCAGCAGGATCTGTGTCACAAAATCATGGGTTTTAGTGAGAAGTTATTTCAGAGAAGTTTGGAGGTGAGGCTTGCCCGTTTTCACAGCATCGTTCAACCCACCGAATGGCCTTCACCTTCCCCTCTCATCCCTTATGAAACGTTTCCTGCCAAGTGTAAGCCTCTCTTCTCCCAAGCTCAGAGTAATCTCACCCAGTAGCTTTTTAGATACCTAAAAGCACTTTATCCAAGAGTTCTTCTTTTGGCAGCTTAATGTTCTTAATTATTGCTTACAATTTCAATCTTAAACAGTTACAACCTTAACCTCTCCTCATGCTCCTAACTCTATCTTGTGCTACTCTTTCCAGTAACCATCACCGTTACTAAACAACTGATAATCAGCAATCTCACCTTCAAGCTGTATGAGTTTGCTCAGGCTACTGTACCAAAGTCTCACAGATCAAGTGGCTGAAACAGCAGAAATTTATTTGCTCACAGTTCCAAAAGCCAGAAGTCTGAGGTGAAGATGTCAGCAGGGTTGGCTCTGTCAGAGGGTCAGGAGGGAAGATCTGATTCAGGCCTCTCTCTTTGGCTTACAGTTGGCCATCTTCATTCTATGTCTTCACATTGTCCCCCTTATCCTCATGCCTGTGTCCAAATCTCCTCTTCTTGTGAGGGCACCGGTCATATTGTGTTAGGACCATCCTAATGAGCTCATTTCAATGTATTTACCTTTGTAAAGACCCTGTCTAAAAATATGGTCACATTCTGAGGTATTTGGGATTAGGACTTCAACATATGAATGCTGAGGAGACAGAATTCAGCCCATAACAAAAACTATCCTAACTTTCACCCCTGCACTAGAGAGCATCTCACCCTTACCTCTATTCTCCCCACTGCTTGGCCCCAAATTTACTCCCCACTCCTGCTCTATGTCTCATACAGATTACATCAAAAAGCTCTCTTGCCTTCTGGTTCCGTGATGGATTGGGCTAATGGGAATCATTTTAGAAAAATGGAGGGCAGGAGGAGAGTGAAATCAGTCTTGTATTCTCAGAATCCCCGACTGCCCAATAATGTGGGCCATCTTGGGATCCTGGCAGAGGACTTGCTCCTTACAGCGACCTTCTTCAGGTTGCACCCTTCTCCTCTTGTCCCTTCAGGCTTATGGGTGGTAACCCATTGGTATTCTCAGGGTGCTACACTACTGTGCCACGCAGGCTGCCTAAACTCTGACCTATATTTGTAAATAGTCTTTTTGCTAAACTTCCTCAATTGCCCAGTTTGAGTATTCCAACTGTTTTCCACGAGGGTCCTGACTAATGTAATCTCCTATTTTTTCATCTTATTTTCTAGTATTCACCTTCCAAAAACTTTCTGTCTGGTTGCAACTTTCAGTCTGTTGATTCTACCGCTATTCACTATCCCTTGTTCCCTTTGTGTCCTCATTTTCCTCCTTATTTGGTTTATATTTTGTCATCAGATCATTCCTTTGCTCTCATCTTCAACCCTGTCCCACTGTGGCTGAGTTGCACTGCCTTGGCAAAAACTCAACCCAGTTTAAATCAGCTTTCTCCCTCTTCTATGCCTGCACTATCCAGGTAAATGTAGCAGAAGGAAAGTATGCAAATGTGCTGAACTCATGAACCCTAACCAAAACCAAAACCATGCCCCGAATGCAGCCTGGTGGTTATACTATATGTTGCCAGTTTATTCACTGTCTTGCTCTTCTAGATGTCATACTCCCCTCTCTTCTCAAGCAGCCACAGTATCTTCTCCAGTGCTCATGACTTTGTTACCTGTTTTCACCAAGAAACTTGGAGCAGTCAGAAGAGCTCTTATTACTATCTGTTTCCTTCTACTTCCCTTTGTGCCTGTAATTTTCTAACTTATCTCCTGTTTCTGCGGAGGAATCACTTATCTAAACCCAACCCTTTCATATGTCCATTAGATCTGTTTCCCTCTTTCTTATTTTTGTTTTCTATTGATGTGATTTGGATCTGTGTCCCCACCAAATCTCATGTTGAAATGTAATCCTCAGTGCTGGAGGTGGGGCCTGGTGAGAGGTAATTGGATCATAGGGGTAGATTTCTCCCTTGGTATTGTTGCCACAATAGCGAGTGAGTTCTCATGAAATCTGGTTGCTTAAAAGTGTGTAGCACCTCTCCCCAACCCCTCTTCCTCCTGCTCCTGCCGTGCGAAACATCTTTCCTCCTTTGCCTTCTGCCATGATTGAAAGTTGCCTGAGGCCTCCTCAGAAGCAGAAGCTGCCATGCTTCCTATACAGCCTACAGAACTATAAGCCAATTAAACCTCTTGTCTTTATAAATTACCCAGTCTCAAGTATTTCTCTATAACCATGTGAGAATGAACTAACTCATCTATCTTTGATGACATGATTGTTTACTACTCTACTGAATCATTACCATGAATATACAAAGATGCAGTTAGTTCTCCCATCTTCAAACAAAAATCTTGTTCTGAATTCCTTTCTCCATCCTGCTATCTCCCCATTTCTCACTCTTTCTTTACAGCAACATTTCTGGATAGAGTTTCTTATAGTTGGTATCCCCAATTCCTCCCTTTCCATTGCCTCCTGAACCCGTTGCAGTTAGGTTTTGACCCTCTACCAATTCACATAAAGTATTGTTATCCAGTCACTGGTAATCTCCATGTTCCTAAATTCAGCTCTCAGTCATCATTATCCTTGACTTATCCCAGCATATGGCACAGTGAATATTTCTCTACCTGGGAATGCTTTCTTCCCTTGGCTTCCTGGACATCATACTCTCAGTTTTCTACCTACCTCTCTGGCAGCTCCTTCTGCTCCTTTGCTACCTCCTCTTCATTCCTCCAACCTTAGAATTTGGGAGCCCTCCTAAACTCAGTCATTGAACCATTTTCACTTCTGTGTATTCATGCCCCATATTCACCTACTCACATAGCTTTGAATACCATCTTTTTGGTGATTACTGTCAAATGTGTATCTCCAACCTCGATCTGAAATCTAGACCCATTTGTCTGACTTCCTACTTTATCTTTCCACTAGGGTGTTTAATAAATACCTGAAACTTCACATTTCCACAGTTGGGTTCTGATATTCCCCTTAAAACTTCCCTTATCTGCAGTCTTCCTTATTTCAACTAATTACAATGCAATACTTCTAGTTGTTCAGGTCAGTAACCTCACAATCATCCTTAACTCCTCTCCCTCCACCCCATTGTAATCAGGAAGTCCTGTTGGCTCCAAAGGAAAAATAATTTCAGAGTTTTCTATTTATAACAATTTCTGCTTCTACCCTTGCAGTCCAGTACACATTTCATTTTACCTGGATTATTATAAAAGCCTCTTAAATCTCTCTCTACTTCCACCCTTGCAGCCCTTTAATCTTTATTCAGCCTATAATTCAGCAGGCAGTTATCCTTCCTATATATAAAACAAACCATGCCACCCCTCTGCTCAAAATCCACTAATTTCTTCCCATCTCGTTTACATAAAATCCAAAGCCCTTGTTCTGACCTGCTTACCAGCATGAAATCATCCCACTTTCTTCCCTTCCTACTATTATGCCTCTCCCCTTCACCCCCTTGAGTCATCTGGCCTCCTGGCTTTACTCAAACATGCCAGCGATGATCCCACTTCAGGGACTTTGCACTCTTTGTCTCTGCTTCTATTCCCCTAGATGGCCAAACAACTCACTCCCTCACTTCCTTCACCTATGTAGTAAAACATCACTTTTTCAGTGAAGAGTTTCATGGACACTTAGCATTTCAGCCCCTTAACATTTACTTTCGCTATTTCTTGCTCTATCTTTTCCTGTTGCATTTTTACTATATATCCATATAAATTTGGGATGGCAGAAAGATGGATGGGAAGAAAAGGCAAAGGTCAGGGAATAAAGGGATTTGTATGCCTCGTAATATTATCTTGATTATATCCTGAAGCCAAGGAGGTACTATAAACGATTTTAATCAAAGAAGTGGCCTAAGTCGTGTTTTAGAACAAAATCATGAGCAGCAATAGGAAAGACAGAATGGGAAAAGTGAGGAGCTAGTAAGATAGGGTCAAAACTGAGTGCAGAGAGTACATTACACAGGAAATGAGTGCCTAAGGAGGATGTCAGTGTGAGCCAGAGTCGGCCTGAGATGAGCTATGTGCAGTATGCAGAATTGCACAAACACCCAATAAGATAGGTACAAACATAAAAAAATAAAATCACCCAGCATAAGTTGAAAGCATCGTAATAGTTAGCTTTGGAGCAGTAGCTTATGAAACGTTTAGAAGATTAAAAATCTTTTCAAGGAAAAAAATTAAGGCTCATATAAAAAAATAAGAAGAGTTCTGCTAAAGCATTACAAATTATAATTACAATTGTAAGACATACCAGGAAATCTGAATTGTAATCATTTTTATAGTACTACAAAGGGGAGGTAGTAAATCTTATATTTGCCTCTAAGTCATAGCTGTAAATGTACAGAGAAAACTGATAAACTAATTTGGAATTCTCACTGCTCATGCTCAAATGTTGATGTAAATGGATAGATCAGGAACTGTAGAAAACATGGGTAACATTTCTCATGGAAGACCTTGTACAACCAAGGGGTGGTACGAGATGAGGCACTTCCGAAAGAGTAGAGATATGAGAAGATTGAAACGTGCTGAGAAAGGAATGCTTGATAGAGAATGCAAGGAGAGAGAGTTAGGAAAGATAAGCCCTGAGCCTTAAAACTGAAGTTTTCTCCTGTCCCAGTCACTGTTATCTATCTTTCCACTCTCTTCCCCCATGTGGTGAAATTTTTTAGCTCCCACTTGTGAGAACATGTGATACTTGGTTTTTTGTGCCTAGCTTAAGATAACCTCCAGTTACATCAATGTTGCTCTAAATGACATGATCTCGTTATTTTTTCTGATTGAATGGGATTCCATTGTGTATATACACAACTTTTTTTTTTTTTTTTACGCATCCATTGGTGGACACTTAGGTTGATTCTGTTATCTTTGCTATTGTGAATACTGCTGCAATAAACATGCGAGTGTAAAAAAAAAAAAAACTGGAGTTTTCTAACAAGTCATGCCAATAAAACCTATGATGTTTTTGAACACCTACTCAGAAACAGATATTTCATATTTAATCCTCAAACAATGTCCTGAATTAAGTTAAACTGATCCTCTGTTTTTCATGAGAACCAAAACTTGAGATCAGAGAGCTAATGACTGGTAGAGCAGGGATTGAACCCCAGTAGTCAGAACTTGCTTCACCAAGCTGTGCCAGTGAGATTTCTGAATCAATTCAGATAATATACTCTAATGGAGATCTTGATGTCAAAGAGAAGCAAAGATTTCTAGCAGTCTTTCAGTTTTCTTATGTAAGTAGCAAACACCCACAAACATATGTCTGGCCCTAAACTCTTCTCAAAGCTCCAAACCGGTATACCAACTACCGTCTTGAAATCATTACTTGCATGTTCCAAGGTTATCTCAGAATCGACACCTGCAAAATGAACATTTGATGTTCCCCCTTAAATCTGCTCCTGTTTCTGGGCTATAACAGATTATTATTGAGGATATAAATAAGGCAAGTTTGAGTTTATATACTGTCTCATGTCTTCCATCCTTCTCTCCAATCCTGTTCCCTGTTCAGTATTCCCTCTTCAGTGAATTCAAACTGTGCACGACAGAAACCTGGGAATCAGTCTTGGATCTTGCCCAGCTCCTCACCATTCCTATATCCTATTCCCCATCAGTACAGCAGCCAGAATGATCTTTTCAGAACACAAATGTATCAGATTATGAGCTCTTCAGTGATTTTCCAGTGCTTTCAGTATAAAGAGCCGTATTCCTAAAGTGGTCCCATGCACTGGCTGTATCTGGTTCCTCAGCTCATTTCAAACCATGCTACCTCTTGTGCTCTGCATTGTTCACACTGGCTGTCTCTCTCTCAAGACAGGCCAAGGTATCGTCCCATACAGAATATTTGCATACATGTGTATTAGTCAACTTAGATTGCCATAACAAAATACCACAGACTGGGTGGCTTACACAGCAGAATCTAATTTCCTAAAAATTCTGGAGGTTAAAAGTCCAAGATCAGGGTGCTAGCATGGTTGGTTTCTGGTGAAGACTCTCTGACTTATAAGTGACTGCCATGTCACTGTATGTTCTCATTTACATGATCTCTTCTTTGTGTGTGCACGGG
>NW_012118487.1:32372611-32397611 GCF_000951035.1 Colobus angolensis palliatus
GGGGCGGGAGCAGGGGAAGGGGAGAGAGAGAGAGATAATTCTAAGGTATCTTTCCTTATTTCTTATTAGGGCACTGATCCCATCATGATGGCTGCTCTTGACCTCATCTAAACTTAAGTATCTCCCAAAGGCTAATCTCCAAATACCATTACATTGGGGTTTAGGGCTTCAAAATATGATTTTTAGGGGGACACAATTCACAGCGATGCCTTTACCTTGAACACCCTCCAAATTCCTTCTCATTGCTACCCTTAAATAGCCTCTTCCTGGACAGCCTTCTGTGATTCCTCTCTAGGAATCTCTCCAATCCTCCTAAAACACAATTATGTTCCTTTCTTCTTAACACATATTACAGAGGAAATTTTACATTTACTCATATGATGACCTGAATAATGCCCCCACCTCCATATTCTGTTGTAACCTCTGAAGGAAGGGACAATATCTTTTTCTACTCATCCTTGTATCTCCAGTGTATAAAAATGTGCCTATCATATATTACATACTCAATAAATAGATGCCACATGAAATAATAAATGGGAAAATGGTTCCTAATTTATATTTTTACTTTCCATCTAAATGACCTCAGATGGATCACTTAACTTCTCTGAGCCTTAGTATTCTCATCTTTAACATAAGAACCACCTGTAGCGCACCTAAAACAATTTAGGTGTAGTGCACCTTTAACAATTACCTTCTGCAGTGCACCTAAGACACAGTGTATTATGTGGCAGTTAGTAGGTGTTCAAAAATACAAGTTATTTTCAGGGATGGGATGATGAAAGATTTTTATTATCCATCTCAAGTATCCTCATGAATGTTCAAAAATATTGAAAACAAAATGGGTTCATTGTTTTTGTTATTATCTAGATTCATGTGAGACATTTAAGTCACTGAAAGATACTAAGAATAGGAGATCTCTTTAAGAGAAGTATCGTAAAATCTAGCAAAAGTCAAGATGTAATGATGCTAGTAAGTTTGAAAGCCACAGATTAAAAAGCTATCCTTTTTATGTATACACTTAGAAATAACTTACTGAGAGAAAACAGTATCATATTTGAAAATACAAAAGTAACCAGACTCTAGTTCCCATAACAAAAGTGGCTTGTCTGAGCTGAACTTCAATGCCCTTCAGACTCTAGGAATACAGAATTCTAAATGGTTTGTCATGAGAGAAGTGCTGTCATTTCTCCACATGAGAGGGACTATTATCAGAAAATCATAATAAAAGAGATGAAAATGAGTTCATGACACTTGAATCTGCTGCAGAAGGTAAAGAAGAAACTGTAAGACAGTTTCTCCTTTAAGGGATAATAATTTTTTTTAAGTGGGAATAGGTAGTAATAAGCCAAAAGAGCAAGTCATAAAATGCTTGCCTATTATCTCAGAAAAGAACTAGAAAATATATTAAAAAAATTTTAAGCAAGAAAAGTGCAGAGGCCTTTATTCTGTATAATATCTCAAAGAGCTAGGATCTTAGGATCTTTAGGATCACTAAAATTTAAAAGTTAATTATATATCATGCACATTTCAGGTTAATTATCTTCAAAGCCTATTAAGATTTTGGTAGTTACTTATTAGAAATATATACACTAGATATAACTTCAACAATAGAAATAATTTTAGCCACAATTGTGCTTGGAAATACTATTTTTTCCCAAGGGAGCACTTTTCTTGAGTTTTCCCATTGTGTGGTTAGCATTCTCATACTTGTTTACGGTTTTGCAGTGTCTCCTTCCCCCCAACTAGACTGTGAGCTCTTTGTATATAAGAACCTTATCTTATTTTGGTAACCCCCAAAGCACCTGAATATGGCAGAAGCACAGCTTTTGTATACATTGACAGATGAGAAATCTTGACATTTTCAATAATATCAGTCACCATAAGTGGTGATGAGCAGGGAAAACTGGGAATAGAGGAGAGTGCTGAAGCGGAGTCAGTAACGAACACAACTAACCCACAGTACCATTGCATATACATTGTTACAATGAATTCTTGCAAAGTGGTACTGATAGAGAAGTGGAAACCAAATGGGAAATCAGTGGAAAGACAAATTCTATACAGCTATCAATGAAAGAAAGCCATGAACTATACATCTCACATTTAGTGGAACATTTTCTATGTACCGATAGGGTTCAGGGCACTCTACCCTGAAAGATGACACCTTGGCATACTGAATATTTTAAGCTAAAGGAATTTGAAAAAATGGCAGAAGCTAGAAGGTCTCTCTGACCTTTCCCTGCCCTTCTCCGCTGAAGCAGGTCATGAAATTTAGTAGGGATTTTCTGACCTTTCCCCGAAGCAAGTCAGAAGACCCTCTCATATGAGGATGCGAGAGGTGCCCTTCTTATACTGGGAGGGAAAAAACATCCTTATCGCCAAAGATGAAGGGATGCAGAGAGGAATCTGAATAAACCAGCTGTGCTAACTGTCCCTCAGTTTGTTACATTTAGTTCACACCCACTTCGTGCTATCATATTGTTCCATGAGTCTCCATTTTACATCAAACCTACTGTTAAAAAAAAACTCTGTTTTAACTGTTTCTTCAGGTCTTTATTTTCTTAGGAAACCTCCCTACAACGTAAAATATACATTAAATATATTTGTGTGCATTTCTCTTGTTAATATTTTGTTATAGCAGCCTCAGTCATGAATTTAGAAGGGTAGAGAAGGTAAAAAAAAATATTTTAGCAGTTCCGTACAGTGCCAAGCACTAGTCTAAACACATTACAAGTACTAATTTATAAGAAAATCATAAGTCTTAGCTACTAACAGTTAAGAAAACTGAGGCATAGAGATGTTGAAAGAAACTCACTTGGCCGGGCGTAGTGGCTCATGCCTGTAATCCCAGCACTTTGGGAGGCCGAGGCGGGTGGATCACCTGAGGTTGGGAGTTCAATACCAGCCTGACTGACTAGGAGAAACCACATCTCTACTAAAAATACAAGAAAATTAGCAGGACATGGTGGTGGATGCCTGTAATCCCAGTTAATCAGGAGGTTGAGCCAGGAGAATCGCTTTGAACCCTAGAGGCGGAGGTTGCAGTGAGCCGAGATTGCCCCATTGCACTCCAGCCTGGACAGCAAGAGCAAAACTCCATCTCAAAGGAAAAAAAAAAAAAGAAACTCGGTTAAGGTGATGCAATTATTACATAAGAGAGCTTTTTGTCTCTTCACCACAATCTATCATTGCCTACCCCTGCCAAGAAGCTTAATTTGGTTTTAATTGTGTGGAGGGAAAATGGGGATTAGGGTTAAAATTATGTCTGTTTAAAGATGATAATTCTAATTATTTATTATACTTTCAATCTAACATACTATCTATTAGATCGATTGAAATAAAAATAGCACAGCATGGGTAACTAAATTATTTTTCTTTACTGTTTTCTTTCCAATATCGGAGGTGGAGGGAGGAGGAGTAGGTGCAAATCATTTATAATTTATTTATAATTGGAGAATGTAAAGTACATCCATATCAAATATCATTAACCTCATTTAAGAAAAATTCTCTTCGATATCATCTTGAACTTTATTTTCTTTGGAGAGTTTATTTTTCCAGCAAATAAATTTGACAAGCAAGTGTGTAATATTTTCTATGGAATTTGCCAACTTCAGAAATTAAATTATCAGTTTTAAAGGGGCTTGGTTCCTATAATAACATTTTTAGGTATGTTATCCGCAAAGAACTTCTCATAGTGCCGTGGGAAATTCCAGTTTGGAGAGCAGATGATTAAAATAATTGAATCTAAATAAGGCTTGTAAGTTTTGGTTCTTGCTTTTCTGACTCCAAGTATAATTCTCCGTATTCTTTCTTTCTCACACATTAGTGATTTGTTTTTTTTGACCAACAACCATGAACGACTGTCTCAGGCTTCTTTTCAAAATTATTTGTGTGATGTGTTAAGGTAAGAAGATAAGTTAAACGTGGCAGTTTGGTGCAGGCCAGCTTTCACAGGTGTTTTGACTTCATGATGATCATGGTGGTCAGAAGCTGGCTCTTACCTTTTCAGGTATAAAAACATTGTCATGCATCATAGAGTTGATAAGTCAATGGAAAACTGACATACATTACCCAAATGTATAAAATACTGTTGCATAAAGACAATCCCAAATTTTACTCATATAGATGATTTATGTATTGTTCACCTAATAAGAAACATATATAGTGAAAATGAAGTTATCATTTAAAGATTGCTTTGCAGATCTAGAATCAGGGGATACAAAAGGGCAATTGCATCAAGCTGATAAAAATCAATGCATGGGTCTTTAGTGTTGCAGGCAGAGGTGACTGCTAAGCAAACTAGAATACTTCTCATAGACAGGGCCGAAGACACAATAATCAATTCTTACCAAGAAGTGCTTCTTTTATATAATCCTTGGAAGATGGCATGACATAGGGTCAAGAGCAGACTTTAGAGTCAAATTCTGCTACAATCGTATGATCTTGACTATAATCTCTACAAATTTCAACTCCCTCGCCTAAAATGGGTACAATAATACCTTCTTCACAGAGTTTTGAGAATATTAAATTCAAAAACAAAACCAGAAATGCTTAGTCTAGTGTCAGTATAACAAAGTGGTTTTCTTCCTTTTTATGCAGAACATTGTGACAGTGGTATCTGATTCACTCCATTCAGAAGGTAGAGACACTATTCCCTTATTTTTTGTATTTCCACACCTAAATCATCCATAGAGTTATAAATCAGAGTTCACTGTGGAATATTCCATTGATTAGCCTCATTTAATAAGTATTATTTCTTATTAGCTTTTCTTTTAGAAAGCAACTGTCTCTTGGAGACCTTAGAATTCCATACAATAACCTTCAACATAACAGTTAAGTTGATCAGATAACATTTACCTCTTACTGACCTTTGATTCCCATCTACAATTTCTTCATCTCTGTTCATGAACATAAAGAGTAAACATAAATGACACATATAAACTAAGTATCAAATAATCTATAAAACAACGAGAAAACAAAGGATATAGCTTTAAGAATGCTTACAATTACAACTATTTTTCCTAAGGAACAGTTAATGGAATCATTTAGTACAGACAAATGTTAACAAAGCTTTGCCATTTGGTGCCTTAAATTATGAAATTCAAATATATACCATTTGGAAGTACATTTTCTTTGCTTAATTAACTGTACTCACTCTTACAAGGTTTTCTGAGAAAAATTTAAGAAGAGCAGTTGAGTGTGTGTTTGAAATCCGGACTTTAGGGTCATCTCTGACTCATCTACCTAATGGTATATGTCCTCGACAAGTTACAATACCTCTGAGTCTTAGCTTCTGCATCAACAAAGTTGAACTATTGGGCTTATTTTGAGGATGAAATTCTATCATATATAATTTACTGAGCATAGCAACTGCCACAGAAATACTAAATAATCACACAGTTATTTTTATCAATTGTAGTAATTTGTTAATGTTCCAATGTTAGCCCCAAAGCATACATACCTACCTACATATATACAGATATATGTTCATAAATATACTTTTCAACACAAAAAACACTAAGCCACCACAGCACAAATGTGAAAAGCCTCTCACATAAATCACTAAGTAAGTATGTAATATTTAGTTTGGCACATAGCTAAAACTACAAAAAATATCCCACCCCACACTCTACCCATGAAGGGGGGCTCAAGAGAATTCATGTCAACATAATTACCAATATGTGTCACCATCCATCAGGATCAACATACAACCCTGTGGCTATTGGCAAGAAAAGCAACACGCAAAAGTCAGCTAGTGGCAAAGACATGTCACTTTCTATTATTACTAAGAGAAAAAAATAGAATATTTCTCTGATAGTAAAGTACTTTCCCAGTTTAAATTCAGCACCATGTTTCTTATGATTATGAGGTTTTGCACTCTAACTATTTTAAATCAGATACAATGATTTTGCATCACAAGCAGTAGGTTAACTAAGAAAGCCAAGAGAAAAATTTTCAAATACATGTGTGTATTCCCTCTGGTGCTTTGTCCCCTCCTAAGAGCAAAGTGGAGCCAAATAAAACCCATAAGATGTGAAAAGTGAAAATATGTTATCACCATTTCAAGTTCAAGAACTTAGGCTGTTTTCATAAGAAGACAAACTAGCACGTCAGGATGGAATTCATTACTGTCTTCTGGAAGATTTGTTAAGCAGATAAACATTAGTCTAGGACAGCTCTTAAAGACTGTAAAGAGAGTAGTAAAATACACGGGTAACACCGTTATATTTTAAATCAAGTTTCATGCTCTGAAAGTCAATCATTAAAGCAGACTTTTCTTTTTTGCCTCTTTGATACTGTATTTCCATATTATGTGCCAAAGCATTATTTCCACACTGCATATAACACAATCTAATGTAACTTACGGGCCAAAATTATTAGCTACATCCACACATGACGTTTTAGCAGAGATCTCACTCATCATTACTTACATATTTTGCTACCTTATTCATTCATCTACAAAGTTCTGTGAGCCTCAGCCCTGGATTGAAGCAATCAGATGACTGTTCTGCCAATGGATTCCAACTATCCTGCCAAGGGTAAAAACAAAATCACACAAGAGAGGAGGTAGGTGCCCCTGCAAAGGCTTGGTATCCAACTCCACCTGGGTCCTTGGTGCAACCTAGCAATTCCCTTTAGGTCCTAGTCTGTGTGCTTTCCACTACTCTCAGGGGATTTCTCCGAACTTTGTCCTTAAAGTCAAAATCCACTACTACATCACCTTCCCTCTCACAGCAGATGGTTTCATTTTCTATACTACAGAAAAGAGAAACCATCAAAGGGTGGCTTGCTCCATAGTCTGCATAAACTTACAGTTCTTACTTTCTTTTCTCTCAGCAGAGGAAGAGGCAGCACTACCTGCCCAAGTTTAATCTATTCACCTTTCTGCTCCCGTGAGTTTAGGGATTCACTCCATCATGTGTCATCTCTCCCTCTATATCTTTAAAAGTTTCTCTTATTTTTATAGTATTATCATGATAATGGGTTCTCAATCCAAAGCCAAAAAAAAAAAAAAAAAAAAGTCCATCTCTTTCTTGACGCAATGTCCCTCTGTAGTTACTGCCCAATCATTAGCTGTTAAAAGGGGTATCTGTACTTTTGGTTTCCATTTCCATCCATTCATTGCTCAATACACTGCAATCAGGCTTTGTCATCAGCATTTCTTTCCAATTGCCCTTTATAAAGTCAACGATAACCTCCTTGAGGTATTGTCTAATGCATTATTCTTAGTCCTTATCTTAATTTCTCTGTGGAATTTTGAATCTTGAACTTCTCTCTTCAGCTTTGGTGATTACTACCACACTATTTTGTTCTCCTTCTAACCTCCCTGCTCACGTCTTCTCACTCTCTGATGTTATCTCTTTTTATTCTGTTTATCTATAAATTTTTATTTCTCGTCATCAGTCTGAGGACCTGTGGCATCTCATCATCTAGTTTTTATTGCTTCATACAGAAATGACAGTGCAAAATTTGTCAACATCCCAGACCTCCAGCCTGAACTCCAAATAGAATTATAATTATCTCTTAGACATATCCTCCTTGGTTCCTCAGTGATTTACAGCCAAATCAAAATCGACATGCTTAATATAGAACATTTTTACTGTTCCTCCTAACAATGCTTTTTCTCTAAATTCCCTACACAGTATCTAACCAATTACTGAAGCCAGAGGCTTGTGAGTCACTCTAGATTTCTTCTTCTTATTCATCCCCCACACCCAATCAATCACCAGCTCTTACAGGTTTACCTACTAAAGGTCTTGGGTTTGTGAATTACTCACTTATCCCAACTGCCATTGCCTTTTTACTTGGCATATGTAGGCAACCTTACCTCAGATTTGAAAAGAAGTAAAGGAAAAACATTAGGAAAGAAGGAAGGAAAGGAAGAAGGAAGGAAGGAAGGAAGGAAAGAAGGAAGGAAGGAAGGAAGGGAGGGAGGGAAGGAGGGAGTGAGGATGGAAGGAAAGGTGGGCTAGATATAACTTTCTAATCATCTTCCTTGGTCCAAGTCCTCACCATCTCAAATATGGGTTATCTACAGTAGCCTCCTAACTGACTCCTTCCATCCTTATCCTTCCTATCAAAGATATAGCTCCCAAATACAAATCGGATTATAATACAACCCAGATTACAATCCTTCAGTTTATTCCCAATTTAGGATTGCCCAAACTACTTTAACAATTAGACCCAGCTGTCATAACCCAAGCACTGGTAATGTCATCTTTTACATCTAGTGTTACACTGGTATCAGTCAGGCTGATAGAGGCTCTGCCATCTTCAACACATGACAGCCAAGCTTATTCAGAACATTGCCATCCAAATGAGACAGAAGAAGACCCCCATAGGAGAGGCACCTATCACTGCCACTCTTCATTCTTGGAATTCAGTCATATGGCTACATCCTGTTCTGAGTGGGGCTGAAATATAGGCAAGCTATGACAAAAGAAGAAAAAAGATTCGGGTTATGTACTATCAGCCTCTGCCTTATTTCCCCACAGATGCAACATAAATTCAAATTTCTTTTGTTAACACACTACATCTGTCTACTCTCTGTCATCTAGCATTAACTCCTCCACACTGATCCATGCAACCTATGTTTTAGATATAACCAGATTGCTTTCCTTCGCCTTGTCACGCTCCATCGTACCTTCATGACATCACCAGGGATGTTTCCCTCTGCTTGAGTCACCATTGGCCCTACTCCCCCTTTCTTCCTTTAGCTAAATCCTTCACTTTCATAATCTACTTTAGGCCACACTCTACAACACCCAGTTGGATATAGGTGGTCTTCACTTGTGTTCCCACAGCACCCTGCAGAAGCACTGAACAAAATGATATATAGACGTAGACTTATGGGTCCATTTTCTCCAATAACTGTATATCAGTCAATTGTATTCCATTGAATACGATGGAATGTATTTATCACAGTGATTATGTAAGATAATGTTTCCATCAGTACATGTTTATTCTAAAAATTAGAGCCGTTTTTGTAGCAAAAAAGGAAATCAATATTAAAGACAGATTTTCCCTTACTAAACATTTTAGATATTTGTATTTGTCAATTAGGTATTTTGGAAATTATGTTCCAATAGTCTCTGTGAAAATGCAGGTTCTTGAACTTTACTTTTTACCAGTTTTATAGAAATTAATGACTGAGAGCCCATGTGATATTGACTGACTAAGTGTATCATAGGCAGCACAAATATATACACACACATACATGCAAGTGTGTAGACACTTGTGATCATGAGTGTTTTATTTTTATGTCTTCATAAACAAATGAGACAAATCACAAGTTATTTTGGGGAACTGCAATTTGATAGTCTTCATGTATGTACAAAGAAAGCTTGGATTAGAATTTAAATAAAATAATAAAATTTGTTATGTAGATGGTCTTTAGTTTAATTAGATCCCATGTGCCAATTTTAGCTTTTGTTGCAATTGCTTTTGGCATTTTTTCATGAAGTCTTTACCCATGCCTATGTCCTGAATGGTATTACCTAGGTTTTCTTCTGGGGTTTTTATAGTTTTGGGTTTTACATTTAAATCTTTAGTCCATCTTGAGTTAATTTTTGTATAGGTGTGAGGAAGGGGTCCAGTTTCAGTTTTCTGCATATGACTAGCTCGTTTTCCCAGCACCATTTACTGAATAGGAGATCATTTCCCCATTGCTTGTTTTTGTCATGTTTATCAAAGATAAGATGGTTGTAGATGTGTGGCGTTATTTTGGAGGTCTCTGTTCTGCTCCATTAGTCTATACATCTGTTTTGGTACCAGTATCATGCTGTTTTGGTTACTGTAGCCTTGTAGTATAGTTTGAAGTCAGGTAGTGTAATGCTACAACTTTGTTCTTTCTGCTTAGGATTGTCTTGGCTATATGGGGCCTTCTCTGATTCCATATGAAATTTCAAATAGTTTTTTCTAGTTCTGTGAAGAATGTCAATGGTAGTTCGATGGGAATAGCATTGAATCTATAAATTACTTTGGGCAGTATGACCATTTTCACAATATTGATTCTTCTATCCATAAGGATGGGTCAATAGGTGCAGCAAACCACCGTGGCACACATATACGTATGTAACAAGCCTGCACATTCTGCACATGTATCCCATTTTTTTAGAGGAAATTTTTAAAAAATAATTTAAATAAAATTAATTTTAAAATAGTTTTTTTCTTGATTCAATATAAGTCAAAGAACTCTAAGTGAATTTCAAATATCTACCTTTATCACTTTAAGAGTTAATAAGATTTAAACAAAAAGAAATAATTTACTGAGTTTGGGAAAACAAAACACTTTGCTGAAATAATCGTATTTTATTAGAAGCATAGTAACGTATTAAATTGAGATGACCTGAATGCAATTTCCTTCCTTACCATTTAGAAAATGTGTGACATTGGGAAAATTAGTTTGCATCCATGATCCTGCACAATTTCAAATACTAAATGGAGATTTAGCTCATGGTTAAGAGATCAATGCTATAAAGAGACTTTCTTTTAAAAAAAGTTTTTAAAAAGTTATATTTTCAATGACATAATAAGCTTTTGTGGCAAGCTAGTGTTGAGTACTGGACCAGGTTATCCTTGAACTTTAGAGGGCCATTCTACCATTTTACATGTGAATATGCTCCTTCTTAATAAAATGAGATATTCATGTGGGTCGTTTTATGTGAGTGTGCCTGCAGCTTTTCACGCATATAAATATGCACACACCCACACACACAAACACGTACACACATCCCCTGGTGTGAGGAAGTCAGTGGAGGGAGGGGTTCAGTCTGGCCGGGAAGAATATTTTATTACTGTTAATGTTTACGATTACCAGCACGTAGTGGTAATAAAAGTCACCTGGCTTTTATTTGTTTTATTATTGTTTTTAATTCTCTAATGACAGCATATCCTGAAATAGCCTGCATCCAGGGTGTAGAGATCTCACTGCCCCGACCACTGATTACTCCACTGTAAATATGTGTATTTATTCATGAATAAGCAGTATTATCAAAATGCAATTAGAACACTTTTTTCTTTCTTTTCTCACACCAAATCACCACTATAAAAAAAGTCTCAGTGATGCAAGGCAGCTATTTACATCAAGCTATCCAAAACTTGACAATATACATCTTACATACCTTTTTTTTTTTTTGAGGCTAGAGTCCCGCTCTGTCACCCAGGTTGGAGTGCAGCCGTGTGATATTGGTTCACTACACCCTCTGCCTCCTGGATTCAAGCGATTCTCCTGCCTCAGCCTCCTGAGTAACTGGGATTACAGGTGCATGCCACCACGCCTGGCTAATTGTTTATATTTTTAGTAGAGACGGGATTTCACCATGTTAGCCAGGATGGTCTCGACCTCCTGACCTCATGATCTGCCTGGTTGTGTGACCAAAGTGCTGGGATTACAGGCGTGAGCCACAGCACCCAGCCTTATGTACCTTCTAATACTCATCAAAGAAAGGTGTCTGCTGATTAAGGGCTCAGTTTAAAAAATCTAAAAAGAAAAATACACTTGGCAATTAGTACGTTCTTGTTAGCTCCCTCCAGCAACACAGGTAGACCCCTGGTATTCTTAATATCATTCTCCCTCTCCATAAAAACTGTGGAAGACTGTACACGAGAAACGTCTGTTTTTCATTTCCTTTCAGATTTTGTTTAATGTTTGGATGTCAACAACTACTAGTTCTGTTTTCATTGGCCAATTTTCTGTTCTGGGCCGGAAGTGTTGCATGCTTCTCATCATCCTAGGCAGTATTTCCTGAGGACCTACTAAGTTGGCTTTCAATGGAAACAATCAAGAGTTAGGGCTGAACTTTCCTGTTTGTTTTGCACATATGCTTCTCTCTCTCTCCTAGGGAGAGGTTAAGGCCTTTGATCTCTATCCTTCCTCAGCAGGATCACCTTTTATCTACTCTGCTTCCCCAGGAGGACAGGGCACTAGAGTGGCTGCCTTCTCTGTTCCTAATAAATTAATTAACAACCTGGGAGACTTAAATGATTTGGAAGGATCTTAAAATCCTCTCACTTGATGCTTTCACAAAATAGAATATGTTTATTCATTTTACAAGACCTATATTTTTAGATCAATGACCTTTGGATGTATGATTCATTCTGATTTCATTTTTTTCCCAGCGGGTGCAGTTTCACAGAAGCCTATTTAAAAACAATAAAGCAAGCAATGTTTTAAATGGAATATAATCTATTCTACACCTGTTTCCTTAGCCTATTTTGATAGAAGTGAGTGGTTTCCATGATAAATTGTACTTTTACGATGCAATATACAACTAAAATATTTATATATTTCCCACGATTTTTTAATGTCATTTTCAGGGAAAAAGCCATACATAAAAACCAAGATATTTTTAGTTGAAATGACAGAATATTTTCTAAGCATAATTTAGCTGAGTAAGAATTTATTTTTTAGAGTTTTTTCTCAGTTTTCTTGTCTTCTTATGTAACGAAAAATGCATCTGGATAGAAATAACTCCTGTAGATAAAAATTGTGTAGCACAATCTGCTTACATGATTTTGTCCATTTTGGTCAACAGAATCTTGATTGTAATGATCAAGAGTTTCCAATAGATCTTGATATCTCTATGTAACCATAGAAAATAATATTTACCTAGATACAAGATCAAGACATAAAAACTATCTCTTGAGGAGGGCTGCATTTACAATCTAGAAAGACAATTATAAAGTTTACTATAAATATTTTCTAATGATACACTATGACCATATTTCCCCCTTTGTTCTCACTCAGTATCCTCTTACATTACTTTATGTGTTAGAAGCAAACAATCCTTTCCTACCATCTCCACTTTGTTTCTGGAGTATTCACTTGTTTCTACCATCAGTGGATGAAATTTCCAATCAGATACCATAAATTTCAGAATTGCTCTTGGATTGAGTGACCATATAAATTATCATCCAACTCATCTCACTGTTGAAAGTGAAAGGATGGCTATTTATTATCTATACAAGGGCATCAGGTGAAATCAAAGTTGGTCTATGCAAATCAGGGTATATAGTCACATTATTTTTAGATGATCTAAAAGTCCAATCTAGTTTCATCCACCACAGTAACAAGCCTTCAGCTCTTGTCTAATTACTCTTCTCTCCAGCACCAACTCAAACCTACTGCAAGAGTGAAAGCCTACACACAAGAAGGGGAAAAAGTGGCCTTTTTTTTCCTTGCCTTACCTCCTTCCCTATTTATGTGATAGTGCTTTGGTATATTCCAACATGGTATGTAGAAGAGAGATAAGAAAGATAGAGAAACATGTCTCGACTGATGGATACAGTTGTGAAGTGGTATTGGCGATTAGACATGTTGTCCAAAGCAGACTCTCAGATTCCACACGGAGGACATAAGAATGCACTTCAAGTGTGGCAGGCCATGCCTCTCCTCTCTAAGGGCATTTATGGTTCTCCATTCAACACTTGAGCTTCTGGGGATTCTTTCCTCTGCAATATTTATCACATCTCCAGATAGTCCTCTCAGGCAGAGTCCCTGTCCAAACAACCCCAGGCTACCTCTCTTCCATAAACCCCACAATTGGTCCATGGCAAAGACCCATGCCATGAATAGAAGTGTGGCTTGCTCTCCATACCACATCCCCTTGATCTTTCTGCTACAGACAGCCTCTTACCTTTGATTTCTCCTAGCAAGAATAACCTCAGCCTGGATCTCCCCAGCCTTACAGAACACATGCTAAATCCTCTAAGGAATGTTCCTGAAGCCTCTCTTTGTCACTTGGTACAAGTAAGAGTGAAGCTCTCCACCATCTTCCTCTATGGGGAGGGGTGGTGGTGAGTCAGGGAAAGTCAAAGGCATATCAGCAACTCACTCCGAAATGATCCCCACCAAAATCACTGGCCTCTTTAGCTCTATTATAAAGGTTGGAGGTGAGTGAGTGGCTAATGAAGATCTGCTTTTACTATTTTGTAGTCTGTCTTGTATCAGTGATCCAGCATTTTGCTTTCGGCTGCGGAAGTGCTTGCCATTGATTGTTTACTTACTCTTGGCTTTTAGGGTCTCTGGAAAAACACCCAACAATCAGGGACAAGCTTATTAAGCATTGTGTTACACGTGAAAATGAAATGTGTAAATTAATGTAGATATAGTGTCTACTTCAATTACTGGCACATGGTAGTTGCCCAACAAATGATAGCTTAAAACACAAAAATGGCCACGCATGGTCGTTCACGTCTGTAATCCCAGCGCTTTGGGAGGCTGAGGCAGGTGGATCACTTGAGGTCAGGAGTTCAAGACCAGCCTGCCCAATATGGTGAAACCCTGTCACTACTAAAAATACAAAAATTAGTCAGGCATGATGGTGGATGCCTGTAATCCCAGCTACTTGGGAGGATGAGGCGGGAGAATCATTTGACCCCAGGAGGAGGAGGTTGCAGCCTGGGTGACTAAGCGAAACTCCGTCTCAAAATAAAAAACAAAAACAAAAACAAAGAAACCCCACAAAAATGAAGAGTCTCTAAGGGACTAAGTGATCTGGCAACTTTAAATCTAATTTTCTGGTCTCCAAATTGCTCGTCTCATGACCACTGCTCTAAGGTAACTACTTCCAGCTTGAGAACTCTTAGTATGGAGTTTAAGGAGTTGTTTATGTTTTGTGCAAAGGGCAGTCTCTAAGTAATTTCTCTTTATCCAGTGATTTCTGTAGAAATTATATTCTGAAAATATCAGGTTAGGTAATATTGTACTACTCATGATCCCTACTGAATCCTTTTTGTATCTGTGTTCTCTGAAAGCAATGTTTTATCAATAGCAGTAGTTTTGGACTTTGAGGCTCAGAGTGTTTTGTGAGAAGTTAATGAAAGTTATAAACCTTTTCAGTAGAAAACGCGCATTCACACACCCACATATTTTGACTATAATTTCAAGAGGTCCTGTGTTCCTTGAAGTCTAATATTTGGAGAGCCTGGATTGCAGGTTCTTCAGGTTCCCGAGAACAGAGTCGCTGCATTGAAATGGTGTGAGAGGAGAGGATGGAGGTGTTCATGATTATTCCACAGCCTTTTGGAGGGAAGATAATTTTTTTTGCCTGGAATCCAAACCTAACAATGATTCCCCCTTGAGTAAACATATGCCCTCTGTGAAACTGTTGCTTGTCTTGTTAAAACTATTGGCTGATCTTTCCTTCTTCCCTTCCTCCTGGCCACTATTACTGCCACTATTATCACCCTGCTTCATTTTACGCAAAGTCTGGAAGCATAAATGGAGTCCTGGTGTTTTTTCACTTCTTGCTTAATGATTTCACTTCACCAAGACATCAACAAATATGTACACATGATTGATTTCCCCTCAGTAACTGACCATTTTCTTCAATATCATCAATGTCCATCCAAGCAAAGATATTGCAATATCCATAGATACTTATCCTATTGGCTCATGAACAGCTGTAACACCAACATGTGGAGCTGCAAAGCAGCTCATTTTACCTAAACGATTGCATTAAGGAAGATAGATAGCCACAAGGAAGAGGTGGACACGGGCGGGGTTAGAGAGGGAAGAAACACATGCCATGGTTTTTTAGGCTAAATACTGTGAATGGTATTCATACGTGTCTCTGCTGTAGCAATGGTTATACTTAAGTCATTGTTCCCCTACTTTTGTGACCTGTTTGGGACTGCTATAATAGCTTTCAAACAGTGAATAAAAATATTACAGACCATTCGACTTTTCTCAGAGGACTTCTTTTTTATGTCAAAGACCTTCAGTGAATGTGTTATCTTGCTTTTCTGAAGAAAATAGTTTTACAGATGGAATCATATCCTCTTACAGTTTTGTCCTGAGCAGAGTACAGCTCTATATATGTATATGTATGTATTTCTATCCTCTGGCTTTTAATATCTTCTGGCTAACTTTAGGGCAAAGATGGTAGTGAGAATATTGGTAGGGCTAGACCTTGGTAAATTATAAAATAAGTGCACTGAATTCACTCTTCTTTACTCTTCCTGCTCCAAGCTACCTCTTCTAACTAAGCCTTGATATAGTCAAAGTATTAAGATAATTCCCCAAAACAGGAACTAAAAAGCTAACCAATCTGTCTGACAAGCTCGTTTCCTAGCCATGGGGGTCTCTGAATTTTATTAGACTGTCAGCTCCTTGAGGGCAGAGACCACGTCTTTAAAAAAAAAATCTATATTTGATCTCTAGTGCCTGTAACAGTAATTATCCCAAAGTAAGTGGACAGTAAATACTCAAATGAATGAAAAAGGATAAAAATTCTATAATTCATTTTAATGTTGTATCTATCTTCAAGTTTATTGATGTGTTTAAGAGTTCTGAGGACCCTAAACAATAATTTCACTGATTGAAAGAGCATTGTCTTGGATACAACCACCCAATAGGCTGGGTGCATCATTTTCTGGTCCTTGTAGAAATTATACACCTTCAGGCTGGGCATGGTGGCTCACACCTGTAATCCCAGCACTTTGGGAGGCCAAGGCAAGCGGATTGCTTGAGCTCAGGAGTTCGAGCCCAGCCTGGGCAACATGGTGAAACCCCATCTCTACCAAAAATACAAGAAATTAGATAGGCATGGTGGCATGTACCTGTAGTCCCAGTTACTCGGGAGGCTGAGGTGGGAGGATCCCTTGAGCCTGGGAGGTGGAGGTTGCAGTAAGCCGGGGCTGAGTTACTACTGCACTCCAGACTGGGTGACAAAGTAAGACTTTGTCTCAAAAAAAAAAAAAAATGAAGCTATACCCCTTCATTAATATTAAATATAGATATACATAATTGTTGATGAAGAAAGACAGAAAGAGAAGCATTAATAACTGGTACTCAAAGCATCTCTATAACTCTATCTTTAGTGAAGACTCTCAGGGAGACTGCCTTATAAAAGGGTACATTTGTCATTTTGATAGCTGATCCTTCTACCATGGGGTCCAGATGCAATAGCCTTATACTGAACTCCACTAATGGGAAAAAGTGTTACTGCCCCATTTCTATGTATGAGAAACCCACCAGAGATATCAGAGCTCTGAAGAGAGAATTTCTGTAGAGAACAGAATGAGCCTCTTGATCACTAAAAATAACCAAGGATATTTATCAAAAAAAAAGTTTGGCCATATAAGTAGTATAAATAATCCCAGAGAAAATGTGTTGGTCTTCATCCTAAGATAATATTGAGTTTCTATGGGTATTTATGTGTTGGCAAAGGAAGGTAGGAGGAGTGCCAGTTTTTTTTATATACTTGTGCCCACAATAGCACCAAGTGATTTATCAGATGCAGTATAAGAAGATCACTTGACTACCTGAAGGTGCAGGGATATTTTTTCAACTATTCAAAATAACTGGTTTTTGAGAACATATGGTGGAACACTGGCTATTTTCCAGTATACACACTGCACACTCACACATGCACACACATGCCCACAAGACATTGGGATTTTTAATTTTCAAAGTAAACTTATCTTCTGAGTTAAATTATTTGATAGTCAATACCAATAAAACCAAAAGTTTGATTGTCAAATGTGCACATCATTTAGTGTTTCATCCTCAACATTTGCCTAATGGTTACACTCAGTCACATGTGTACAGAGCTTTTACTATGGTCATGTGAATGCTGGGAGATATATTTCTGAGATTTTTTTCCAGTTATAGCATTAGATGCATTCTATTTTTTCACACTTTTCAAATTTACTTTATGATCAGTTACATGACTGTGAGAATTTGCTCCAGGTTAGTAGTCCAATTTGTGACCACAATACAATAAAATTGGTTTATATAGAAAGAAATCTTCAGCTGGAGTGATTATACCTATTTTAACTAAATGAGTTTATTTTCAACATACTATTCTCAATGATAAAAACTGCATAATTTTTCAAGAATAATACATATGCTTTATGTGATATAGCTTCTGCAGAGGATTTATATTTTGGTCTTTATTGTGTCATGAAAGGAAATGGAAAAGTTAAGAGTCAAGGTATCCCAGCACTTTGGGAGGCCAAAGTGGGAAGATCACGAGGCCAGGAGATTGAGACCATCCTGGCTAACACGGTGAAACCCCATCTCTACTAAAAATATAAAAAATTAGCCAGGCGTGGTGGCACACACCTGTACTCCCAGATACTTGGGAGGCTGAGGCAGGAGAATAGCTTGAACCCGGGAGGCAGAGGTTGCAGTGAGCCAAGATTGCACCACTGCACTCCAGCCTGGACCACAGAGAGAGACTCCATCTCAAAAAAAAAAAAAAGAGTCAAGGTAAAAGTTGTATAATTCAATCAAACATGTGAACTCACAGTGACCCCCACAGTTTGCACAATTTGCAGGCCTGAACATACACAAGAATATGTTGAGCAACTTTATCCTCTTCACAATCTGGGGTACCTCTTCTGTCTCCATATTTGATCAGCAAAGGTCATCCTGTACTTACTCATCATTTCAAGTTAACAGTAGCTCTGGAATTTATGCTGTACTGCAGTAACTGTGTGTAATTCTACCTACAAGGAATCATGTGAAAGAAGAAGTCATTTCATTGCAACACCATTATAAAGTCAGAAAGCAAAAATGCAATTTTAAAACAAAAGCTATTTCAAGACATATGGTACAAAAGGAAGAGGCAGCAGGTCAGGGAAACTGGGTTCCCATTGAGATGTGCCAACTTCGTCGTGTAACTTTCCAGGAAGCACATAGCCTTTCTGGATTGCAGTTCCTATATTTACAAAGCAGATGAGGTGGGGTGGATATCTGCTGAGTCTCTTTCCAGTTTGAGCTTTTCTGTTCTCATTCTGGAAGCTACAAGAAGGACAGGCAAATCGGGTATTACCACAGATCTTGGCCTTCCTGAGGTTTAGTTCAAGGGAAAAGGGCTTCCTCCCACAGTCATTTTATACTTCAGCAGAAAATGCAGAAAAAAAATGCATATATATATGTTGGTTGGGTGACCCCAGAGCATAATTCAAACTCTGAACAACCTAAACTAAGACCGCACCAGTCTAAGCGAGTTAACACACATTGGCTCAATTAATTTGATCAATGGAATAAGTTATCCTATGGATAACAACAAAATCCTATTCTAGGATTCCCTATTGCCATAGGGTTTACCATCTTGATGTTGGATCAGGACATCCTAATGGTGTAGCTGCTATTAAGGGTTCATTTATTCAATGATTAAAGTCCTACCTGATCTGAGTTCAGACCAGAGTAATCCCGGTTGGTTTCTATCTATTTAACATTTCTCCTAGTATGAAAGGACAAGAGAAGTAGGGCCCACTTCATAAAGCACCCTAGCCGCATAAATGATGCTATCTCAGTCTAACAAACCATCACACACCCTACCCAAGAACAGGGTTTGTTAAGATGGAGGAGCTTGGTAATTGCATAAAACTTAAAATTTTATAGTAAGAGGTTCAACTCCTCTTCTTAACAATATGCCTAAAATTAACCTTCTCCTACTCATTATCCCCATTCTTATCACTATAGTGTTCCTTACACTCATCGAACGAAAAATCTTAAGCTATACACAACTATGCAGCGGACCCAGAATTGTCAGTCTCGATGGGCTGCTTCAACCATTCGCTGATGCAATAAAACTTTTCACCAAAGAACCCTTACGGCCTTCAAAATCTGCTATTACCCTTCACATTATTGCTTCAACACTAGCCTTTTCCATCACTCTCCTCTTATGAACTCCCCTCCCTATCCCAGACCCTTTAATTAATTTTAACATAGGCCTCCTATTTATACTAGCCACATCGAGCCTAGCCGTCTACTCTATTCTATGATCAGGATGAGCATCTAATTCAAATTATGCACCAATCAGCGCATTACGAGCTGTGGCCCAAACAATTTCATATGAGGTCACCTTGGCCATTATCCTGCTATCAGTTCTACAGAGAAGCGGCTCATTTAACTTATACACACTCTTCACAATGCAAGAATTCCTCTGACTGCTCCTACCATCATGGCTCTAGCCATAATATGATTCATATCCACACTAGCAGAAACTAACCCAGCCCCTTTTGATCTATCAGAAGGAGAGTCAGAGTTAGTCTCAGGCTTCAACATCGAATGCGCCATAGGCTCATTTGCCCTCTTCTTTATAGCAGAATATATGAATATTATCATAATAAATGCCCTAACTACTGCTATTTTCCTAGGAGTACTACACACTATATACTCACCAGAACTCTATACCACAAATTTCATTACCAAGACCCTTCTTTTAACCACTCTATTTTTATGAATTTGAATGGCATACCCTCAATTCCACTGTGATCAACTCACATCTTTTATGAAAACACTTTCTACCACTTATACTAGCATTTTGCATATATCTCAATGCTTGTCCTAATTTCCACCATCCCACCCTAAACATAGGAAATATGTCAGACAAAAGAATTACTTTGATAGAGTAAACAATAGAGGTTAAAATCCTCTAATTTCTAGAACTATAGGAATCTAGCCTACCCCTGAGAATCCAAAATTCTCTGTGCTACCTATCACACCACATCCTAGATTAAGGTCAGCTAAATAAGCTATTGGGCCCATACACTGAAAATATTGGTTATACCCTTCCCGTACCCCTTAGCTCAACTTATTATTTCCCTCACCCCATTTTCACAGGAACTGATATCACAATTCTATGGCCACCCTGATTTCTCATCTGAACAGGGCTAGAAATAAACATACTAGCCCTTACCCCAATCTTAATTAAAAAAATAAATCCCCGCTCTACAGAAGCAGCCACCAAGTGTTTCCCTACACAAGCAACCACATCTATAATTCTCATGACAGGTATCCTTTCCAATAACCTGTTCTCCAGACAATGAACAATAATAAACACTATCAATCAATTCTTATCCTTAATAATAATAGTGGCCCTAGTAATAAAACTAGGAATATTCCCCTTTCACTTCTGAGTCTCAGTGATAACCCAAGGAATCTCTTTAATGTCTGGTATACTTCTCCTCACATGACAAAAAGTAGCTCTTATCTCCATTATGTTTCAAAGTGTTTCATCAACAAACACGAACATCCTCCTAACACAATCCTATCCATTATAGTGAGTGGCTGAGGGGAACTTAACCAAACAACTGCATAAAATCCTAGCCCACTCCTCAGTCACTCACATAGGTTGAATAATAGCAGTACTAATTTATAACCCAAATATTACCACCCTAAACCTGATTATTTACCTTATCTTAACAACAACCGCATTTCCAGCACTCAACCTGAGTATAAGCACCACAAAGCTATCATTATTTCACACCTGAAACAAATGAACATGGTTGTCACCTGCAATTCCACTAATTCTACTATCCTTAGGAGGTTTATCCCCATTAACAGGGTTCCTGCCTTAATGAATCACCATTCAAGAATTTACAGAAAACAATAGCCTTATTACCCCAATCATTATAGCTATCATAACCCTACTCAACCTGGACTTTTACATACGCCTAGTCTATTCCTTCTCAGTAACACTATTCCCCTCATTTAACAATATGAAAATAAAATGACAATTTGAAAACACAAAACCCATACTACTCTTCCCCCAGCTTGTCATCTCTTCTACCCTCCTCTTACTCATCTCTCCAGAAATTTAGGTTAAATAGGACCGAGGACCTTCAAAGTCTTTAGTAAGTAAGTTACTCTTAATTTCTGTAACAAATCTAAAGATGGCAAGATGCTATTCTGCATCAATTGAATGCAAATCAATGGCTTTGATTAAGCTAAGCCCTCACTAGGTATATGGAATTCAAACCCATGAATAAAATTTAGTTAACAGCTAAGCACCCTAAGCAACTGGCTTCAATCTACCCAAGCGCCGTTGGGGGAGAAAGGCAGAGAAGACCCAGCAGGATTGAAGCTGCTCCTTTGAATTTGCAATCGAACATGAGAAATCACCTCAGGGCTGCTAAAAAGAAGCCTTGACCTCTGTCTTTAGATTTACACTCTAATGCTTACTCAGCCATTTTACCTTTTCCCCACTTATGTTCATCAATCATTGACTGTTTTCAACTAACCACGAAGATACCGGAACACTATACCTGCTATGGCGCATGAGTGGGGATAGTAGGCACCACCTTAAGCCTTCTAATTCGAGCAGAACTAGGCCAACCAGGAACTCTGCTAGGAGATGATCAGATCTACAATGTTATTGTTACCGCCCACACATTCGTTATAATTTTATTTATGGTAACACCAGTCATGATTGGGGTTTTCGGCAACTGGCTAGTCCCTCTGACCATTGGTTGACTGGACATGGCATCCCCCTGAATAAACAATATGATTTTCTGACTTCTCCCCCTATCTTTTCTACTCCTACTTGCGTCTTCAATAGTAGAAGCTGGAACTGGAACCGGCTGGACAGTTCGTCCCCCTTTAGCAGGAAACCTAGCACATGCAGGATCCTCTGTGGCTCTGACCATCTTCCCGCCCCACTTAGCAGGTGTTTTTTCTATTTTAGGGGCTATTAATTTTATCACCACAATTATTAACATAAAACCCCCAACTATATCCCAGTATCAAACACCCCTTTTCGACAAATCAGTCCTCATTATGGCAGTCCTTCTGCTCCTTTCCCTCCTAGTCCTAGCCGCCGGCATTACTATACTGTTAACTGACCGAAACCTCAACACTACTTTTTTTGACCCTGCTTGTGAGGGTGACCCCATCTTGTACCAACATTTATTCTGATTCTTTGGTCACCCTGAAGTCTATATCCTTATCCTACAAGGCTTTGGGATAATCTCCCGCAACATAATATATTATTATGGAAAAAAGGAACCATTTGTGTGCATGGGCATAGTAGAAGCCATGATATCAATTGGCGTCTTAGGATCTATCATATGGGCTTACCATATATTTACAGTAGGAATAGACATAGACACATGAGCATACTTCACCTTCCCTACCATAATTACTGCCATCCCTACTGGTATCAAGATCTTTAGCTGATTAGGCGCCCTGCACCACAGTAACATCAAATGATCTCCCACAATATTCTGAGCCCTAGGATTCATTTTCCTTTCCAGAGTAGGAGGTTTTACCAGCATCGTACTAGCTAATTCAGCACTAGATATTGTCTTACACGACACTGACTATGCTGTATCCCATTTCCACTACGTTCTATCAATAGGAGCAGTATTTGCCATTACAGGGGTCTTTGTCCACTGATTCCTCTTATTTTCAGGTTTTACACTTAAGCAGACCTACGCTAAAATCCACTTCATCATTATATTCATACGTGCTAATTATTATTATTATAATTTGTTGAGATGAAGTCTCGCTCTGTCACACAGGCTGGAATGCCGTGGCGGGATCTCGGCTCACTGCAAGCTCCGCCTCCCGGGTTTACACCATTCTCCTGCCTCAGTCTCCCCGGTAGCTGGGACTATAGGCCTCCGCCACCACGCCTGGCTAATCTTTTGTATTTTTAGTAGAGATGGGGTTTCACCGTGTTAGCCAGGATGGTCTCCATCTCCTGATCTCGTGAGCCGCTCTCCTCGGCCTCCCAAAGTTCTGGGATTACAGGCATGAGCCACCTCACCCGGCCAATTTAACCTTTTTTCCACAGCACTTCCTCAGCCTATCGGGTATGCCTCGACGTTACTCCAATTACCCTAATGCGTATGCCATGTGAAATATTATCTCATCCATAGGCTCATTTATCTCACTAACAGCAGTTATACTAATAATCGTTATGATCCAAGAAGCCTTTGCTTCAAAATGAAAAGTGCTAGCAATTACACAATCATCTACTAATTTAAAGTGACTTTACGAGTGTCCACCACCTTACCACACATTTGAAGAGCAAACCTATGTGAAAACCTAAATGAGAAAGGAAGGAATCAAAACTCCAGAAACAGGTTTCAAGCCAGTCCCCTAACCCTTATGACTCTCTCGATAAGATATTAGTAACATTATTACATAACTTCATTGAAGTTACTTTATAGGTTAAATCCTACATGTCTTGATGGCTCATGCAGTTCAATTAGGCCTTCAAGACTCTACATCCCCTATTATAGAAGAACTACTCACTTTCCATGAGTATGCTCTTATAATTATTTTCCTAATTAGTTCCCTAGTCCTATACATTATTTCCCTGATACTCACAACAAAATTAACTCATACTAGCACCATAGATGCCCAAGAAATCGAGACTGTGTGAACTATTTTACCTGCCATTATCTTAATTTTAATTGCCCTCCCATCCTTATGTATTCTGTAAATAACTAATAATCCTTCTCTTACCATCAAATCAATTGGCCACCAATAATATTGAAGCTATGAATGTACAGACTGTGAAGAATTAAGCTTTGATTCTTATATAATTCCAACAGCAGACTTAAAGCCAGGAGAACTTCAACTCCTCGAAGTTGATAACCAAACAATTCTCCCAACAGATATCCCCATCCATATATTAATCTCATCCGAAGACATCCTGCACTCATGAACTATCCCCTCATTGGGCCTGAAAATAGATGCAATCCCCGGATGCCTAAATCAAACCACCCTAACTGCTATACAACCAGGCCTTTACTATGGACAGTGTTCAGAAATTTGTGGGTCCAACCACAGTGTTATACCTATTGTCCTAGAATTAACTCCCTTAAAATGCTTTGAAACCTGATCCACATCCACACTGTAACATCACTGTAAAGCTATCTAGCATTAACCTTTTAAGTTAAAGACTGAGGGTATCTACACCTCTCTGCAGTGAATGCCTCAACTAGATACTTCCACATGATCCATTGTCATCCTGTCAACAACCATAACTTTATTCTCCATTATTCACTTAAAATTACTAAATTTCATTATACATCTCCTGTACCAAAAAGAATCAAAATGCAAAAACATAAAGCCCCCTGAGAATTAAAATGAACGAAAATCTATTCACCCCTTTTACTATCCCAACAATTCTAGGCCTACCCACAGTAGTGTTAATCATTTTATTTCCCACCCTACTATTTCCAACCTCCAGTCATCTAATTAGTAACCAACTGATTTTCATTCAACAGTGACTAATTCAACTTGTACTAAAAC
>NW_012118487.1:32397956-32399359 GCF_000951035.1 Colobus angolensis palliatus
AAAAAAAAATAATAAAAAAATAATTACCCATAACATTAAATGACAAACTTGATCCCTTATACTGATCTCTCTAATTCTCTTCATTGCCTCATCCAATCTCCTCTGGCTTCTACCCCATTCATTTACACCCACTACCCAATTATCAGTAAATCTAGGTATAGCAATCCACTTATGAGCAGGTGCAGTAATTATAGACTTCCGCTTTAAGAGGAAAATCTCCTTAGCTTACTTTTTACCAGAAGGCACACCTATACCACTTATCTCTATGCTAGTGATCATTGAAACTACTAGCCTATTCATTCAACCGATGGCATGAGCTATGCGGTTAACAGCCAACATTACAGCCGGACACCTACTAATGCATTTATATCGGAGGAGCTACACTAGTACTATCAACTATCAGTCTTCCCACAGCTTCAATCCCCTTCATTATTCTAATCCTACTGAACATCCTCAAATTCGCCGTAGCTCTTATTCAGGCCTATGTCTTTACACTACTCGTAAGCCTTTACCTATATGACAACACATAATGACCCACCAAACACATGCCTACCATATAGTCAAACCTAGCCCCTGACCACTCACAGGAGCTCTCTCATCTCTCCTAATAACATCTGGCCTGACCATGTGATTTCACTTTAACTATATCACCCGTTTAACCCTAGGCCTACTAACCAACACACTAACTATATACCAGTGATGACATGACATTCTCCGGGAAAGTATATTTCAAGGCCCCCACACGTCAATCATCCAAAAAGGCCTCCGATATAGAACAATTCTATTCATTATCTCAGAAGTATTCTTTTTTGCTGGTTTCTTCTGGGTATTCTACCATTCTAGTCTATCCCCAACTCCAGAATTAGAGGGACATTGACCCCCAACAGGCATTTTTCCCCTCAACTCCTTAGAAGTCCCTCTCCTGAATACATTTGTGTTACTTACATCACAAGTTTCAATTACTTGGGTTCACCACAGCCTGATAGAAAGTAGTCGAGGGGGGCAGAGCAAGATGGCCAAATAGGAACAGCTCCAGTCTCCAACTCCCAGCAGGAGCGACACAGAAGACCGGTGATTTCTGCATTTTCAGCTGAGGTACTGGGGTCATCTCACTAGGGAGTGCAGGACAATCGGTGCTGGTCAGCTGCTGCAGCCCAACCAGCGAGAGTTGAAGCAGGGCGAGGCATCGCCTCACCTGGGAAGCGCAAGGGGGAAGGGAATCCCTTTTCCTAGCCAGGGGAACTGAAACACACAACACCTGGAAAATCGGGTAACTCCCACCCCAATACTGCGCTTTAAGCAGGCAGGCACACCAGGAGATTGTATCCCACACCTGGCCGGGAAGGTCCCACGGCCACAGAGCCTCCCTCATTGCTAGCACAGCAGTATGCAATCTAACCGCA
>NW_012118487.1:32404509-32427430 GCF_000951035.1 Colobus angolensis palliatus
AACAAACCTGCACGTTATGCACATGTACCCTAGAACTTAAAATATAATAATAATAATAATAATAAAAAGAAAGTAGTCAAAAACAGATACTTCAAGTACTATCCATCACAATTACCTTAGGAATTTACTTGACCCTTCTACAAGTCTCAGATTATTTTGAGGCCCCGTTTACTATCTCTGATGGAATCTATGGCTCAACATTCTTCATAGGCACAGGCTTTCATGGACTTCACGTTATTATTGGATCAACATTTCTCACTATCTGCCTCCTCTGCCAGTTAAAATTCCACTTTACATCCAACCACCCCTTTGGCTTTGAAGCTGCTGCCTGATATTGACACTTTATAGACGTAGTATGACTATTCTTATATATCTCTATCTACTAATGAGGATCCTACTCTTTTAGTATAAGCAGTACCATTGACTTCTAATCAATTACTTTCGATATTATGGGAAAGAGAGTAATCAACCTGACACTAGCCCTAGTAACCAGCACCTTACTCACCCTATTACTACTAATAATAGCATTTTGGCTTCCACAACTTAATATTTATACAGAAAAATCCAACCCCTATGTGTGGATTTGACCCAATAACCTCCACCCGCCCCTCCTTTTCCATAATATTCTTCCTAGGAGCCATCACATTCCTCCTCTTAGACTTAGAGATTGCTGTACTACTACCCCTGCCATGAGCCCTTCAAACAACCAACCTGACACTAATAATCAGCACAGCCCTTCCACTACCATTTCAATCCTAGGCTTGACTTATGAATGAGCCCCAAAAGGGTTAGACTGAGTTGAATTGGTAAATAGTTTAAGTCAAAATAAATGATTTTGTCTCATTAGATTATGATAAGCCATATTTACCAAATGACCTCTATTAATATCATTATTATATTAGCATACACCATGTCACTGCTAGGAGTGTTAGTCTATCAATCCCACCTAATATCATCCCTATTATGCCTAGAAGGCATAATACTATCAAAATATATCATAAATACTCTTATAACTTTAAATATAGATTTCACCCTAGCATCCATAATACCCATTTTCCTCCTAGTATTTGCTGCCTGCGAAGCCGCAGTGGGCCTTGCCTTACAAGTTTCAATCTCCAGTGCATATGGCCTAGATTGCATACAAAATCTAAGTTTACTTCAGTGCTAAAAATTATTATTCCAACAATTACACTGTTACTGATGATATGATTCTCTAAAAATTCTATAATCTGAATCAACATGGTTATCCACAGCCTACTCATTAGCCTCATCAGCCTACTCTTTTTTAACCAATTCGGCAATACTGATCCAACTTCTCATTAATCTTTTCTGACCTGCTGACATTACCCCTTCTAATCTTAACAGCCTGACTACTGCCTCTTATAATTCTAGCAAGTCATTATCACCTGTCCAATGAATCACCCCCATGAAAAAAGTTACATATTTCTATATTGATCTCCCTACAGACATTTTTAATCATGGCATTCACCGCCACAGAACTAATTATATTTTATATCCTCTTTGAAGCCACACTAGTTCCTACCCTAATTATCATCACTCACTGAGGCAACCAACCAGAATGCCTCAATGCAAGCTCATACTTCTTATTTTACACACTAGTAGGATCCCTTCCTTTACTTGTAACACTTGTTTATACTCAAAATACCTCAGGTTCGCTAAATATGCTAGTAATAATACTGCTATCCAAGAGCTATTAACCTCCTGATCCAATAGTCTTATATGACTAGCATGTATCATGGCCTTCATAGTAAAAATACCTCTATATGAACGTCACCTATGACTCCCCAAAGCCCATGTAGAAACCCCTATTGCCAACTCAATAATACTTGCAGCAGTACTCCTGAAGCTAGGCAGGTGCGGTGTAATATGGCTTACTCTTATCCTCAACTCCGTAACAGAACATATAGCCTACCCTTTCCTCATGTTGTTCCTATGAGGAATAGTTATGACAATCTCTATTTGTCTATGACAAAAACCAATCTGAAATCACTTATTGCCTACTGCTCCATAAGCCACATAACACTTGTTATTATGGCTATCCTCATTAAGACCCCTTGAAGCTTTATAGATGCAATCACCCTTATAATTGCTCATGGGCTCACTTCATCCTTACTCTTCTGCCTAGCAAATTCAAACTGCAAGCGAGTCCATAGGCGAACCATATTGCTTACCCGAGGCCTTCAAACACTGCTCCCACTAATAGCCTCTTGATGACTTCTGGCAAATCTTACCAGCCTTGCCTTACCCCCTACCGTTAATCTAGTAGAAGAACTCTTTATGACTATGGTCTTATTCTCCTGATCAAATATCACTATCATGCTTATAGGACTTAATATACTAATTATAGCCCTTTACTCCCTGTATATGCTAATCGCAACACAACGAGGGACACTTTCATATTATATTAACAGTATGAAACCTTCCTTTACATGAGAAAACACATTAATACTTATACATATTGTGCCTATCTTCCTATTATCCATAAACCCTAAAATTATTATGTGGTTTGCATGCTGTAGCTATAGTTTACCCAAAACATTAGATTGTGGATCTAACAATAGAAGCCTGCAACTTCTTACCTACCAAGAAAGTATGCAAGAACTGCTAACTCATGCCCCGATGTTTAACAACGTGGCTTTCTCAACTTTTAAAGGATTAGAGTTGTCTGTTGGTCTTAGGAACCAAAAACAGTGATGTAACTCCAAATAAAAGTAGCAAACATGTATCTTCCATGGCTATAACAGCCCTAATACCCTTAATCCTACCGATTACTGTTACCTTAGCCAACTCCTGCAAAATAGGCTCATACCCAAATTATGTAAAAACATCTATCGCACGTGCCTTCATCATTAGCCTCATCCCAACAATGTTTATATGCACAGACAAAGAAGCCATTATCTCAAACTGATATTGAATGACGATCCAGACTTTCAAATTCTCACTAAGCTTCAAACTAGCCTACTTCTCCACAAAATTTATCCCAGTAGCACTACTCATTACCTGATCTATTGTAGAATTCTCAATATGATATATAAATTCAGACCCTAACATTCATCAATTTTTCAAGTACTTATTTTCTTCATCACTATATTAATTCTGGTTACTGCCAACAACCTCTTTTAGCTCTTTATTGGATGGGAAGGTGTAAGAATCATGTCTTTCTTACTAATTAGTAAGAATGACTAATTCTGATGGTATGGCAGAGCAGATGCTAATACAGCAGCCCTCCAAGCAGTCCTGTACAACCTCATCGGTGATACTGGCTTTATTTTAGCTACAGCATTGTTCATGTCCTCCGACACATGAGAATTTTAACAAACATTTATTCTAGACCTCACCCCTAACTCCTTCCATTAATTAGCCTTCTCTTAGCAGCAGCAGAAAAGTCAGCTCAATTCGGCCTCCATCCCTGACTTCCATCTGCCATAGAAGGCCCAGCCCCAGTCTCAGCCCTACTTCACTCCAGCACTATAGTTGCAGCAGGAGTTTTCCTGCTCGTCCGATTCTACCCTTTAATAGAAAATAACCTATAAATCCAAACCTTTACATTACGTCTGGTAGCTATTACTACCTTAGTCACAGTAATCTGTGCTCTAACGCAAAATGATACCCAAAAAATCATAACATTCTCTATCTCAAGCCATCTAGGCCTTATAATAGTCACAACTGGCATTAATCAGCCACACCTAGCATTCCTTCACATCTGCGCCCATGCCTTTGTTAAAGGTATATTATTATTATTATTATTATTTTTTAGTGGCTGGGTGACCCCAGGCAATTTTATTACTTTATCCCTGAACCTCACTTGCCTCATCTATAACATGGGGCTAATAATAGCACCCATTTCATAATTATGAAGATTAAATACATTATGGAAAACACTAGTATTTGCCTAGCGCCTGCTAAACACTCAACAAAAGTTAACTGTACATACCGATGTCTCAAACAGGGACGGAATGTTTAACACAGAAAACAGGAGGTTTTAGCCACTCACTCATTCTCCTGGCTCCCGAAATATGAGCTGCCCTACCCCAGTTCATCCAAGCCCATCAAGATAGTTGTCCTTGTCCTTAATCTCCACAGGTGTTCAGTGTGAGCCAACTGTCAGATGGCTTTCATTTGCACAACTGAATAAACCATTTATGCCTAGTGTTCCATTACTGGAACGCTAAGCTTATGGGAGTTATTTATATCCTGCTGCTGGAGGTCATCACCAAGATCTGATTTTTCACAAAAAGAAATTTATAATCTCCAGCATAAATGTAATAAAGCAATTGTGGCAGTTTTGGGGGGACAAAACTCTCGAGTTTAATCTTCCAGCTTGACTGACTTGGAAGCGTTCCTGTCAATGTAAAAGATCTTGTTGGGGGCAGTGGAGAAGCCAAGGCCGGCTCCGCGGCTGTACTTGCAGCTCATGGCCCGGTCGTAGTCCCGCTGCAGATTCTGCTGCAGGCTGTCAGCCGCCTTCTTGCTGAGGGCCATGTTGGGCCTTGCAGTCGTGCTGGGGGCGCGGTTGAACGGAGGGGACAGGTTTTTGAAGCCACCCATAAGTCTGAGAAATTTCAGTTTCTGGTCTTCGTTCTCAAAATCAGCAGTATCCCACTGGCCAAACTGGGTTCCCATCCACTTCCTGGTTTCAGAAGCTTCCGTTTTGCCTGACTTACAATCAATCTCTTCTTGCAAGGCCTTTCGCCTCACCTGGTCTATGTGCGCCTCGTCCATGTTGCCTTTCTTTTCCAACACCACCTCTAAGTCCGTGTCTGTTTCCTCCTTCCAAGGGTCTCCTGCTACCCCACTCTGTTTCCTCTTCTTCTTCTTCCTTTTGAGAGCTGGCTCCTCGATGACTGGCTGCTCTACCTTCTTCTTGGACTTCATCTTTTTCTTTGTGGAGGCCTTAGGGTCATCACTTATGGGGATGTATTCCGGAGCCTCAACTTTGACTGGCTTCTTTTTTCTTCCTTTCCTAGGGCGTCTCTCCATGGACCGGGAGGGCTTGGAGTGGCCTGGGAGGGTGTCTTCCTCCTGGTGGATTTTTTTTTTCTTCTTCACCTTCCCATTGTGTTCTCTGGGGCTCTTCCGCTTCCGTTTCTGCCCCAAGGCTGCCTGTCCCTCATCCTTCTTTCCCACTGAGCAAGTGTCCGCAACATCCCTGGCCTCCCTGGCCTCGCAGAACCAAGGGTCCTGGACTGAGAAGGCTGTGAGATCCCGGGCCCCCTTTTTCTCCTTCTTGTGTTTTTTGAGCTTCTTGCCAACTCTGGTTTCCTCCTCACTCTGTCTAGGGTCTGGGGTGGTTTTCACCCCAGAGGCATGGGACATGGCCAGAGGTGACTTCTTCTTTTTCTTCTCCCCACTAAGGAACTCCAAGTGGCCAAGCACCTGCTTCCTGGGGCTGGGTGACTTCTCTGTCCATCTGGCATGCAGCATTGTCTCAGGTTCTACATGCCCCTCGCAAAGGGTGCTGAGACCCGTCTTTTTCTTCTTTTTCTTCGCTAGAGGCATCTCAGGTGCCTGCCCATGGACCACACTCTTAGAGGGGGACTTGGCTCTTATAGAAGAAACATCGGCAAAGTAATCATCATTGTTTACAATGGAGTATCGAGTCTCTGGTTCTTTGACCACTTTCTTCTTCTTTTTCTTCTCTGGGAGCCCAGGGTCTTCTTTGTGTGTCTTAGTGATCGTTCCAGTGGGTGAAATTTCCCCACCTCCACGTGAGAGCCCACTCCGCCGCGACCTAAAGGTATATTATTTATATGTTCAGGGTTCATCATCCATAGCCTCAATGATGAGCAAGACATCTGAAAAATGGGAGGGCTATTCAAGACTTTACCCCTTACTTCCTCCTCCTTTATTATTGGCAGCCTTGCGCTTACAGGCACGCCTTTCCTCACAGGCTTTTACTCTAAGGCCTCATCATTGAAACCTCAAACACATTCATACACCAATGCCTGAGCCCTTTATATTACTCTTATTGCCAGTTCCTTGACAGCTGTTCATAATACCCATATTATTTTCGCTCTTATAGGACAACCTTGCTTCACAACTGTGGCTGCTATTAATGAAAATAACCCCTTCCTAATTAACTCAATTAAGCACCTAACAATGGGCAGCATATTCACCGGATCCCTCATCACCAACAGTATTATTCCTGCTTCATCTGCCAAACAACCATACCACTCCACCTGAAGCTCACAGCTCCAGGTGTGACCCTCTTCTCACTAGCAATGGAGCTTAATCTCATAACTAATAGCCTTAAACCAAAGTACCCATTACAGACATTCAACTTCTCCAACATACTAGGATTTTATTCAGCCACAATTCACCATACAACCCCCCACTCAGGCGTATTCACAAGCCAAAATCTGGCTTCACTTCTACTAGACCTAATTTGACCAGAAAAGTCTGTACCGAAGACCATTACACAACCCAAATTTCAGCCTCCATTACTATATCTACTCAGAACGGCCTAAACTCTATTTTCTTTTTTTATCCCATCCCTTCTAACCCTACTCCTAATTATCTAATCTGTCATCCCGAGTAATTTGAATCACAACATAAATACTAGCAAATAATGATCAACCAGCAGCTACCATTAATCAGCACCCATAACTGCACAAGGCAGCCACATATACGAATCTTCACGCAACAACCCTGCCCCCTCACCCTCAAAAATCATCCAACCCTTTGTGCTATTAAAATCAATCATGATCCTCACTCTATCTTGCTCAACTATTCCCAGAACCAGCATCAACTCCATTATTAGTTCTCATAATAAGTCTCCTCAGATGTCAATACTCAACCCTCATGTTTCAGGATACTCCTCAGTAGCCATCACTGTGGTACAGCCATAGACAACCATCATAGGACACAAACAAATGAAAAAATACCCATCAACCCCATGAAAGCACCACCAAAATTCAACAAAATACCACAACCCACAGCACCACTAATAATTAGCCATAGACCTCCGTAAATAGGAGAAGGTTTTGAAGAGAAACCTACAAACCCTATAACCAAAAAGACACTTAAGAAAAATATAGTATATGCCATTATTCCTACATGGACTATAACCATGACTAATGACAGGAAAAATCATCGTTGTATTTCAACTATAAGAAGGCTAATGGCCAATAGCCATAAAACACACCCACTAATAAAAATTATTAATTATTCATTGATCTTCCCACATGGTCTAACATTTCTATATAATGAAACTTCGGCTCACTTCTAGGTGCCTGCCTAACCCTCCAAATCACTACAGGACTGTTTTTGGCCATGAACTACACATCAGACACCTCAACTGCCTTCTCTTCAGTCGCTCATATCAGCTGGGATGTAAACTTCGACTGAATGGTTTGCTATTTCCATGCTAATGGTGCTTCAATACTTTTTATCTGCCTCTTCTTACATGTTGGCTGAGGTTTATTCTATGGATCATTTACATTTCTAGAAACCTGAAATATTGGCATCATCCTCCTACTCAAAACAATGGCGACAGCACTCATAGGCTACGTGCTCCCATGAGGCCAGACATCATTCTGAGGTGCTACAATAATTACAAATCTACTATCAGCCATCTCATATATTGGAACTGACCTAATGCAATAAATCTGAGGTGGGTTCTCAGTTGACAAAGCCACCCTTACACGATTCTTCACTTTCCATTTCATCTTACCTTCATCTTTACAGCCCTAGCAGCTGTTCACCTTTTATTCCTACATGAAACAGGATCTAAAAACCCTTCAGGGGTTTCATCGGTCCCCGACAGCATTACTTTCCACCTCTGCCATACAACCAAAGATATTTTAGGTTTAATTTTTCTCCTCTTCCTCCTAATAATTCTAGTACTATTTTTGCCTGACCTCCTGGGCGACCCAGATAACTATGTACTAGCCAACCCCATCAACACCCCATCCCACATTAAGCCAGAATGGTACTTTTTGTTTGCCTATGCAAGCAAAGTGTTTATCCAGACAATAGAATATTATTCAGAGCTAAAAGAAATAAGCTACAAAAGGCTATGAAAAGACACGGAGGAATCTTAAATGCATACTACTAAGTGAAAGAAACCAATCTGAAAATGCTACCTACTGTATGATTTCAACTATATGACATTCTGGAAAAGACAAAATTGTGGTGACAGTAAAAAGATCAGGGGTTAGGGAGGAGAGAGGGATGACGAGGCAGAGCACAAAGGATTTTTAGGGTAATGAAACTGTTCTGGATGATACTGTGATGGTGAATATATGTAATTATAAACCCACAGAAGGTACAACACCAAGAGCAAACCCCATTGTAAACTGACTTTGGGTGATAATGATGTGTCCATGTAGGCTCATCAGTTGAACAAATGCATCACTCTGATGGCAGATGTTGATAATGGGGAGGCTCTGCATGTCTGAGGATGGGGAATATATGGAATATTTCTGTTATCTTCCACTCAATTTTGCTGCGTACCTAAAATTGCACTAAAAAATAAAGTATATTTTAAAACATTATTGTCGACATCAAAGACTTTTGTTTATTTAGGATATATCCATAGTGTCAAATCTAAAACTGCGTGAAGTTAGAAAAATGGTAAAAGTTTATTTTGCATACAAAAGAATAATTCACAAACCAGGAGAACTCAGCCCAAGGTGGTAAAAATCCCCACTCAGAGCAGTTACAACAGAGTTTTTAAAAAATAAAGGAGGAAATATGTGACCTTTTCTGTGACTGGCTGTTATATATCATCATTTTGTTAAAGCAGCCGGAGCTGTTTAAGCTAATTGTCTATAGCTGATTGTCTAACTTCGTTGATGCATGTTGACAAAGATACAAAGCTTATGTTTATGATTTTGTGTTTTGTTGATGCTTACAGCTAGTGTTGGTGGGAAATCAAAATGACCCAAATTTTGGCTTTGTGGTAACAGATGATTGACTTTGGGCTATATCTACACTGTGACCTCCATTTTCATTTTTTATGAATGACATACAGAGTGTTAGAAATTAAAACTGAGAATTTTTGAATATTTATTGATTTGTTTTAAAACAATAATAACAAATCTATTTGATTAATATAAATACCATATTTTAGGAAAAGTAACTACATGTTTCCAAACAAAAAATATCTGAGAAGAGCAGCACTGTTTTATATTTCATAACTGTCTTGCTTAATAGATAATGGCTGGATTCTCATATCTACTTCTGCATTCAATCTGTTTTGATGTATTATTTTTGTTGAAGTACATAAAGAAAATTTGGCCTCTCATCAATATAGTTGAAAAGGGGAGGAGTATTTTAATGGTCCTTCCAGACAACTGTGGATATTATTTTTGATACTACACCAAAAATCAATAAATTATATTTTATTAAAAGTTAGCTACTATATAGAACCTGAAACCTTATTAATAACTTTTTGAATTCTGATACATGAAAATTCAGCGTCATGTCTTGAACTTTCAAAGAATCTTTTCCCATGCTTTGTTTTGTAATACCATACACTGATTATTTGAAAAATATTGGTTTTCTAAATTATAAAGATCTTCCAAATTCAATACACAATATTGAGAAAATCACAGTCACTAATAACATCATTAATCAGAAAAATTAGCTATGGATTTCTCATAACCTTCAGCAGCCTTCTCCTCACATCTGAGTAATCAGAATTGGGGAACAAGGTCACTCCTTACTGCACAAAAGTAAGGTGAAGGTGGGCAAGGGATGATGGAACTGGATGTACCACAATATGTTATACATATTCATACAATGTTGTGTCATTCATGTATATATGAATGGCCATAAGTATATTTAAAAAACAAAGCAAAAATATTTGCATTTGGAAAGTGACTGGAGAAGGAAGCATGCCAAAGTTCAGTGCTGGTTTTCTTAAGTTATTAGGGCTATGGATAATTTCTTTCATTTCATTTTATTTTATTTTTTTTCTATATTCTCGATTTGATCTTCTCGAGGACCCCTTTGAATAGCAAAGCTGAAAAGGTGCATGTCCTACATTTGATGATAAATGTTCCACTTCATGCTATCAAGAAAAATTGAAAACTGTGTGAACTCTATGTACACGAGTCATTGTTCTTATGTGTAGTTATGGTGAATTAAACAGATGTTTAGCCTGTTTTTATCAAAGTATCCTATGACATTTTGCACACTTTTGTGTCCACTACATGTATTATGTAATGCTAATACATAGGAGAAAGGAGAAAACCAACTAGCTGTTTTTCAAGTATAAATTGTATCTATGTAAATTATATAAATATAAATTATATTTGAAATACACTGTGTATCTGAAATATCAGAAATGTCTCTGACATATTTCCTCATCACTTCCTTTAATTCATATATTATTAGGCCAACATTAACAATCTTGGAATACATATTCTAACATTAGATCAAGACTATCATGCTAAAAGAAAATCTGTTTTTCAGTTTATGACATGAATATAAGTACTTCGTTGGCCAAAAATATGTTTACGGTAAAATCATCCTAATAATCCATTTTCTGTTTCTGCTCCTGCCACTAGAAATGCTAGGGACTAGAGCTAAATATGATGTGTGTGTTGTAATCACCATTCCTATTTCACTGGTCTTTGAGCTCTACATAGCAGGAAATCTCATCATGGGGGAGGATTGAGCTCTTTCTGGTAAAGGACAGTCATATCTTGGAATGTGGTAGCTCTACAAATCTACATTGCGAACACCAGTCAACTGTTCTTATGAAATACTATGATTAATGAAATAAGTATTTAAATACTCATAATGAGCTGATTTTCCTAAGAGGGAGGGACTAATGACTGATAACTTAATTTTGGTCTCCTATTTGGTCCTCCTCTAGGTTCTAACTTCTAATCAATTCCTATATTGATACTTTTTGAAAAATAGAAAAAACACTCAATGAGCTCCATTTTTAATTAAAATTTTAATTTTTAGATAATTGTAGATTCACATGCAATTGGAAGAAATAATACAGATACATCTCATGGGCCATTCACCCAATATCCATCAACGGAAAAACTATAACAATGCCAAAAAAATTCAAACAACACAAAATCACAAGTAACATGTTGATATTGATATCATCAAGATACTGAATATTTTCACTACCACAAGGATCCCTCATGTTGCACTCTTATAGCTGCACACATTTTTCTCTTACTTTCCCCTTCTCCTTAACACCTGGCAGCCACTAATTTATTCTACATTTCTGCAGTTTTGTCATTTCAGGAATAATATATAAATGGAATTACAAGATACAACCTTTGGGATTGCTTTTTTCACTCAGCACAAATCTCTGAAGAGTCATCTAGGTTGTTGCATTAACAATTTTTTTTTTTATTACTGAGTAATTTCCCAAGAAATGGAGGTACCACAGTTTGCTTAACCATTCACTTTTTGAAGGACATCTGGGTTGTTTCCAGTTACTGGCTATTATAATTAAAACTACTGCACATATTTTTGTGTAACCTTTTGGGTGGATGTAAGTTTCATTTCTGTGGGATAAATGCCCAGGTCTCCAGGCTCCTTATTTGGCCTCTGTTGACTCTCAAGTTGTAGCAGGGAGCCCGTCTTCAACTGCTAGGCAGGGTTGGGAGTTCCAACTCCACACTAGGTGTCTGCTGGTAACTCACTGACTGGGATGGATATGTGTGCCTTGTCATGGTTCCCTAGATGGCCTCTACTAATAATAACACCACAACTACCAACACTACTAAAGTCATGTGAACTCTGATAACAGTAAGGTGGACTCCTTACCACCCAGTGGAAATACAACTACCAACTCCTTACTCAGCTTTCCCAGACATTATCCTGGAAGGGAGGTGAGTGCCTTGTCACAGTCAGGTATGAGTGGAAAGCTTGGCTTCCGCACTTGGCCTTTGCCATGGGTGCGGTAGAGCCGCAGTTGTTTTGTGATAGTTGTGGCTGGCTGGAGTACAGCTGTTATTGTCTAAAAGTTTTCTGTCTTGCTAGTCTTCTCAAGACTGTCTTGAATTTTTGGCTAGAGAACAGGCTTCTGTTGGAGATTTGTTTATTGCTTTCTCAGTGTCCATGGGTGCTTCTAGGTTGACAGCTTCTTTAGCTCCAAGTCTGGGGGATATATGAGGAAAACAAAAAACAAAAAGCAGTGGAACTCATTACCATGGTCTTCCTTGGGTCTTCAGGTTCCTAGCTTATCTGCCTCCTTCTCTCTACCTTTTAGGGTCTTATGTTTGACTTATATATAAATGTTCCAGGTTTTTAGTTTTACTTAACGAGAGGAATCAGTAAAAGTATGTCTACTCCATTTTTCTGGAAGCAGAAGTCCAACTCCACATTTCTTTAAGGAATAAAGCTTACCTTGCTCTGTCTGGCATTCAAGTGCATCCCAATTTACATATTATATCTTTACAGAAGAGGAGTCTTTTACTTACCTTAAAAAATAACTAATAATTCTGACATTTAGACCTTTTTTTTTTCTTTTTTGAGCATTGCATATGAAATGGTTTTACTGCTCCTCTTCTCTGAACCAAACTATATTGGTGTGTCAAAGCCAATATAAACACTTGCTCCAAGCAGCCTCCCCCAGTTAAAGAAGTCCACATCGATTTCTCATTATTCTCATAGCACTTGCTCTCTGAACTACTCATTTTATCCTTTATTACATACACTGTTATCTACAGACATTGTGCTATTTGGGGACATTTGTTATTTAATGATTTTCCCATTACTTCCTTGACCTCAAAGATGATCTTTATACAAAACAAAGAATTTTATTTCATAATATTCTGTGTCACTCATTTTTGTACCAAAAATATTTTCTTCAATTCCTGTTCACATTCATATAAAAAATTGCAATAATTTCTGAACTACATTCCAAATAGACTTTTAAATATATAGAAGCTTCTTAAAAAATAATCTGCAATTATCAGGATAGTGTTAGTCTAGTTCACAAAATGTCCTAGCATCTGAATGCTTAAAACATTACTACTAGTTAATATTTGCATTTTATCAATGAGAATTTGAAGCTTTAGATAAAGTCAGTTTGAAAGGAAAAGGGTCAGGCATTGACAGTCAGCTGGAAGCTATACTGATCATGTAATATCACCTTAACCAGATCAATAACTAGTTTTTGAAACATATGATCAAAATTTCTTTTTATAGCATAGTGTTAGCTTCTGCATAAATACAATTCTTAGTAACAATTTTGAAATTAATAAGATGCTTCTTAGAACACATCTATTGCTTTTTGTATCTGAAGATTTATTATTTATTATTTAAAATGTCATATTCTTGCCCATCTTTTATAATTTTGAGCATTCTTCCAAGTTGTGGTAATAAAAACACTTCAAGATTATTTACTTTTATCTAGTAGAAAAGCATACAAGTTAAAATGGAAACCACATTAATGTACAAAGCAGAATCTCTTACTTTAATGAGAGTTTTTTTTTTTTTTTTATTATACTTTAAGTTCTAGGGTACATGTGCATAACGTGCAGGTTTGTTACATATGTATACTTGTGCAATGTTGGTGTGCTGAGAGTTTTTAAAGAGTAAAGAAGAATCAACTTGAGGTACAAAATGTATGTGTGTTGTTTTTTTTTAACCTCAACTGTGAATATGGCTCTCAAGCTTAGTTTATGCTATTCTTAAACATTGGCTACTTTCCTGGAAAGTGAGGTATAAAGCAAACACACATCAAATCATATTTACTATTGAAAATTAAAATTTTCAGAGGTTTATCTCAGAAAAAAGTTCCCAAGTTATAAAAAGTGTTTGCAAATAAATACATTTTTGGACATCTATAATACACTGTTTAGGTTTGCAGGAGATCAAAAAGAAAAATTTAGAATATACTTAAAATGGCAATAAGGATTATTTCTATTTCTATAGTACTTTACAATTAACAAAGTTCATGTATGTACATTATTTAAATTAAATTGATTTTCAAAGAGTCTGCAAATTAAGCTTTACAGTTTTCATTTTAAGAATTTTAGCATTCACTTTGAAAATCACTTTCTTTGCTACTCAGTAAATTTTCTGTGCATTCTAATTCCCCATGTAATTTGAGATGACTTCATCATCATATGCTCCATCAATCCTTATGATATTTGCACATTCATTTTAATCAAACATATTAAAAAGATATTACACAATTAATTTCCATTTCACAGAGTGTTTTTTCTTGGTTCAATAGTACGCAGATGATTAAGCACCCACAGTGCTGCTATTGTTCCAGGTATTCACCTGACCTCAATTACTGAAAGAGGGTAAGAGGCCCTCAATCTTCCTGCTTTGTGGTGTTACACTGTGAACAATCTCTTTAGATTCTAAAGTCTAGAATGTATAACCTATGTTTAGTCAGTTATTAGTCCACATTGTTTATGCAAGTTCATTGAATTCATTTATGCTAGATAAATATAGTGGTGGATTAAGATTTTAAATCTTATTCTATATATATTTTTCAGAAGTTTTTTTTCATGCTTTGGCAAAATATTTATATTCCCAAAACAGGTACATCTGTACAAACTGTATGCCTTGACCACAAAAATCTTCAAATGAATTTAGTTGTTGCAGAGCCTATGCAGAGTCTCCCCCAAGTCTATCTTTGCCTCTCCTTCCTGAGCACCCTGCTGGATAACATTTCCCTTCTTCACTTGCATTTGGTTACAGCCATATGACTGACTCAGTGGAATGTGAACAAAAGTCAAGCGCATCCGTCCTCAGCTGGCCCATAAAATCCTCCCCTGCATGTGTTTCTTCTTCTGATTGCCCAGAATGCTGATGACCCACATTTACCTTGGAAGCCTTATTAAGAATGACAGAATGTTCATTATCCTGAGTTCTGAATGACTGCATGAAGAAAGGCTGCCCCACCGACCCATTCACCGATACTACTGTATTACATGAGCAAGAAAACATTTTCCTTGTGTTTACACCCTCCCACATTTTTGCATTTACTTGTTACAGTCAGAGAAGAACCGAGATTTTGTCCATCTTAAGCTTATACAATTTGGGAGATCCTCTTTATGAAAAATAATATAAATTACAAAGAAAAAATTCACAAAAGTGAATTTCCTTTAGAATGAGATTTCTAAAATCTCAATAAATTATAGAAACCTTAGGAATTTAAGTTATTTTCTTCTGATATCTCTTTTGGCAATTAGCATGATTTCTTAGGCAAAAATGTTTCTTGCTTGCTTGACTTACTCTTCCCATCTAAAACTCCTCAAAACTAGCAGCATCTCCCAGCTCTCACAGCGGCCTTGACAAGGAAAGGACCCTGGAGCTTAAGCTTCAATAGCTTCACAGTGTATCTGTCTTTGGTTGCATCAGTTTATCCTAATATGAAAATACAAGTCAGGTCTCATAGGTAGACAGAATGAGAATGGTATGAGCAATGCACAGAGAGCACAAAGCTTAGTGGTTGCACAACTAGCAATACCCTCTTGAGGTAAAGGAGAAAATAGTTGTATTTATTTAAGCTTTACCTTCCATTGACAAAGGAATTTTGCAAATCTTTCTCAAGTTTTTAGTAGTTGATGTTGCTCATGTATGTGGCTGACTCACAAGGCAACGCTTCTACTCCATAATCTATAGGACTTGCCCTTTCAATACTTTTAACTTCAAGACAATCAGATTTTAAATCTTTTCCTCAAAATGGAGAAAATTAAGTTGACCTGTTTTCATACTTGTACTAGAACACATTGTGTGGTCTCTGAAAATGATACCCCAAAATGATGGCCTTAGAAGCAACTCTGTCTGACCTTCTGCTACCCTCATGGCTCTGGCCTCTCATTCTCCCCCAGGCCCACCATGAAAACTAGAATCCTTCTTTCCAAGGTGGGTCATAGAAACCAGAGCTCCTTTTCCCCTGGAGCCAGTCATTAAAACCTGAAAATATTATTCTAACCACCACCCACCATTCTGTATAAAAATGGGCCATAAAGAAATGAACTGACCTACCTTTTTTAGTTGTAGGTCATAACAGCCTCATTCCAGAGAGGGTCCTGCCATACACCAAGGAGGAAGGAATGCTGTACAGTGAGGCCAAGAGGAGTCTAAACAGACAGGCCTCGCTGGGTTTCCCAACTCTATTGGAAGTAGATAATTCTCTTTTTGTCCAATCGTATTTGCACATGGCTGTCCATATTTTGCTGAACCTAAGTATTAAAATGTACAATTCCTCTCTATTTTTGCATCTTCATTTTGAAGGCTCCTGTGTTATGTAATACTATGATCAATTAAATTTGTATGCCTTTTCTCTTATTTATTTGACTCTTGTCAGTGATTTTTCAGCACATCTTCACAAGTTGAAGGTAAAGTTTTCCTTTGGTTCCTACAACACCATAGAAAGCATTTTAAAATATGCATATAGGGTAAATATGTCCATTGCCTGCAAGCCCTTTCACATTTCCTAGTCTCACATATTTTTAAAAAACATTGGTAAATGCCAACCAAACTTGTAGTGAGATTAACTGATGGTACGAAAATCCTTGTATTATAAGGAGTCATTTTCTCCTTAAACTTTTCATGTGCTAAATCTATACATTTCTAAAAGCAATTTTAGGAGTCTAAAATAACACAGCATCAACCCAAATTACGTGATCTAAAATACCCATATTATGATAATAGTCCAATAATGCCCCGTATTGTTTGAATATCCACGGGGTATATCACAAGGAGTTAGATCTTTCTGTGCTGGTCGAACCTCGTCTACCGCAGCTCAGGATCCTGGTCTCCTCTGACTGGGCTCCTTTTCCTCAGGGTCTACAGATGCCCTCACAGCAAATACTCATACATTTAAGAACCTTTAAGAGCTTTGAAAAGCTCTAAACTCACTCTGAAATCTAAGAGAAGAAAGCCAACCATTCTCTCAACAAATATCAGGAATCCATATCTTTCTTCTTCTTGCCTCCCCAGTGAGACCTGACAACAAGGACACAAATTTCCCAATAAAGGCATTTCCTGGGAATCCAGTACTTGCTGCTCTCAGTCCTAAACGCTGTGTCCTGAGGGCGGTCTTTCTATTTACCATATGCCAGAAAAGGAGCACAAAGAGGGAATGATAAAATGACAAACTGTGTTTTCCTTTAGAGACCTTTTCCCTAGAAATGGTTCATTAACCAAATAGAGAAACCAGTCCACAAAAACCGTCCTAAGGTTTTGAATGTTTAACATCCTCGGCAGCATTGGGCCACACTGCCCCCTGGAGGTCGTTTGTGGGTATTGTGTAGACTCTCACTGAAATAAAAGGCACAATGTGTTTCAGACACGCGGAAACTTTTCCTGAAACACATCCTTTGATTTGGAAAATTTGTTTTCTTGTTTTCATGGTTTTTTTTTTTTTTTTGAGTGATAGAAGGAGAAAGCATATGAATTCCTGGTATTAACTGAGGGAATGAGAGCCTTCCTCTCCCTAGAATTCAAAGCATAGAGCTCTGGCTGACACAGAAATCTTAAGGAATAGAACAGGAACACTGTTAAAATTGGAATGTAGATATGTTTTGATTAGGGGTCACTTGTTGTAATAAGGTGTCTAAAAGGTTTTTCATAGTGCCTGGCACATAAATGCCTAGAATATATTAAAAGGAGGAAGGGAGAGAGGGAGCGAGGGAGGGAGAGAAAATCACAGTACGAAGGGACAGCCTGAGATGCAAGGTATGGATACTGTGGGCATTGTTTCAGGTTTAAAGTTGGACGTCACCTACCCATCCTAACCAACACCCTATCCAGCCTGCTCCCTCATTTGTATTGATACATGTCCCACCTCAGCATCTTTTACCCCGGTTTCCCAGATCTGGATGGTCTGGGAGGCAGACAAATGATGAAGGAACTGTGTCCAATAGCTCCAAGGTGGGAAAAGAATATGAGAGCCGGTGGGGGAAAAGCAGAAAAAGTTATTCTGTAAGAGAGAAAATTCTTGGAGAGACTCAATCTAGAGAAGGCAGCCAAAGGGTGGGGAGCAAATAGGTGGTGAGGATCAGCCCTCTAGAGGTGTCAGCCCAGAAGGATGGCAAAAGCCATGGCTGCCGCAGCAGAGGAAGGGCAAAGCTGCAGACGGTGTCTCACATGTATAGATTATGTGTTAGGTAGCCCATTTTCAAGGGACAACAGAAAAAATTAGCACCGAGCTCAGGACAGGATCCCAGAAAGAGAAGGACTAATTTTTCTGCATACCACATACTGGCTCAGACTATCTAGATATGGGGTTCTACTGTAAATAGAATCTGTTTACTCTCAAAAGCAAGTGACACAAGAGAAATTTAAATTTACAAATAATGCCTTTATAAAAGTTATTTTTCTTCCTCCTTTCTCCTTCCTTTCCTTCCTTCCCCCTTTTTCTTTTCTTTCTCCTTTCTTTTTTCTTTTTCTTGCTCTTTCTCTTTCTTTCCTTCTTTCTCTTTTTGAGGCAGGTTTTCACTCTGTCACCCAGGCTGAAGTAGAGTGGCATGATCACGGCATACTGCAGACTGGACCTTCCTTGCTCAATTGATCGTCCCACCTCAGCCTTTCAAGTAGCTAGCACTACAAGGATGCACCACTACAACTGGCTAAATTTTGTAATTTTTATAGAGATGAGGTCTCACCATGTTGCCCAGGCTGGATAAATTATTTTCTTTCAAATTGTTGGCAAAACATTTTAATATAACAAAAACACTCTTGCTCTTCTTTAATGTTATTTAACATTTCGGAAAAATCTAAACACAGAGCAATAATAATAAAAGAAAACATCATTTTAATGTTTAAAAATATGTCATTTTCACTGCAATCAGGAAACAGTTGAGGGGACGGGCGTGGTGGCTCACACCTGTAATCCCAGCACTTTGGGAGGCTAAGGCAGATGGATCACCTGAGGCCAGGAGTTTGAGACCAGTCTGTACAAAATGGTGAAATCTTGTCTCTTACTAAAAATACAAAAATTAGCTGGGCGTGGTGGCACCGGCCTGTAGTCCCAGCAACTCGGGAGGCTGATACAGGAGAATTACTTGGATCCGGAAGGCAGAAGTTGCAGTGAGCCGAGATCCTGCCACTGCACTCTAGCTTCAGTGACAGAACAAGACTGTCTTAAAAAATAAAAATAAAAAAGGAAACAATTGACAAATTTGAGTTAGTTGCTTACTGTAATATTAATGTATTCAATCTAGGTATATTTGAAGACACAGCACACTTTTACCATTAAACTTGTTACATTGTTATATTTTCAGAGCCCAAAGTGTGTCCAGAATTTGCTCCGTCTGGTGGGTTCTTGGTCTCCTTCACTTAAAGAATAAAGCGGCAGACCCTTGTAGTGAGTGTTACAGTTCTTAAAGGTGGTGTGTGTGAAGTTTGTTCCTTCAGATGTTCAGATGTGTCTGGAGTTTCTTCTTCCTGGTGGGTTCGTGGTCTCGCTGACTTCAGGAGTGAAGCTGCAGATCTTCGCCATGAGTGTTACAGCTCTTGAAGGTGGTGCCTCCAGAATTGTTTGCTCCTCCTGGTGGGTTCGTGGTCTGGCTGACTTCAGGAGTGAAGCCACATACCTTCTGCAGACCTTCTCAGTGAGTGTTACAGCTCATAAAGGTATTGTGGACCCAAAGCCTGAGCAGCAGCAAGATTCATCATGAAGAGCGAATGAATAAACCTTCCACACTGCATAAGATGACCCCAGCTGGTTGCCCTGGGGGGCCGGTGGCAAGCTTTTATTCACTTATTTGGCCACGCCCACACCCTGCTGATTGGTCCATTTTACAGAGTACTGATTGGTCCATTTCCACAGAGTGCTGATTGGTGTGTTTACAAACCTTTAGCTAGACACAGAGCGCTGATTGGTCCGTTTTTACAGAGTGCTGATTGGTGTGGTTACAAACCTTTAGCTAGACAGAAAAGTGCTAGTCCCCACCTGACCCACAAGCCCAGGCGGCTTCACCTATCAAAAGCACAGAGGGACAAGCTTTACAACGGAATATTGATAAAAATGGAAGAATTTGGGTAAATTATAAATAAACTCACATATTTGGGAATAAACTGAGATAGGTATTACCTTTAATTTTTCCAAACTGATTTTCTAAAAATTACTTTGGTCACCAAAAGTTGTGTTAAATTAGAAAAACTCCTCGTAGAGTGATTTTCACTAAAACAAAACAAAACAAGCAATAGGTTTTTTTAAAAGGAGGTTCACAAACTGAGGATTCCGGATTAAACATTTCAAGATATCCAAACTCACAAGCACATAAAACAAATAATTAACCTTGGAAAAATGTGTACCCTTAAACAAACAAACAAACAAACAAACAGACAGACAAACAATATATACATATATGATGCTTGTTTTTAACTAAAATGCTGTTCAAATATGAGGGATAAATTATGATGTTGCTCAGCAGTTTTGACATGAATCACACCAGTTAAATTGAATGTCATCGCTGGCAATATGTATAAGCCTGGACTTATCATAAGCCTCATAAAATATTCAGATGATTTGTTTTTTGATTTGTTTTGTTTCAACTGTTATATTCAGATATCCAAAGAAAAGTTTGAAAAAATAAAGTGAAAGGAAAAAAGAAAAGGAATAGAGTGAGACAATCTGAATGCTGAATGATAGAATTGCAGTGTTCATGTCAAGGCATCCTTTAATACCAGCCGTCTCCCCATTCACTCATTTCATTCATTCAACAATTATCGAGTATCTGTCACGGACCAGGACCTATTCTAAGCTCTGGTGATATATTCAACAAAACAATGACCCTGTTCTTACTATTTTTGTTGAAAGAGACAGAAATTTTTAAACAAAACAAATAAACTACTAAATATACAATATCCTACTGTAAAAAGTGCTTAAAGAAAAATGTAGGGTAATTGAATAGAGAGGGGTGAGAAGGGTTGGGATAGAAGCTGGCAATGTGGGCATCTCTGATGTGGTGACTTCAGAGGAGAGATCTGAATGCAGTTCTTAGCATCTATCTATGGGGATTCCAGAAGAAAGTATTAGGTGGGGGGCTACAGATATAAAGGCAGCAAGCTGCAACAGAGTCAAAAATGGGAAAAGTAGTAGTAGAAGTAGTCCAAGACCAGAGTATGTAGGGCATTGTAAACACTTATGAGGATTATATTCTGACAGATGTTTGTGACACACCATTTAGCTAGCTATAAAAATGATGCTTTAAATGCCCACAAAGAAAATGGTAAGTAATAAACATAGGCTATCAATCTTATTAACTACATAGCTGGTACCAAATGATTTACATTCTGCATATTTCCACTACCTCAACTGCAATCAAGCTAGTTTTTCTTTTTATAGCTTATACTATTAAAAAACATTTTTTTTCACTTAACATAAGACTATAACGTAGGCTGGGCACGGAAGCTCATGCCTGTAATCTCAGCACTTCGGGAGGCTGAGGCGGGTGGATCACAAGGTCAGGAAACCGAGACCAGCCTGGCCAACATAGTGAAACCTTGTCTCTACTAAAAATACAAAAATTAGCTGGTTGTGTTGCCACACCCCTGAAGTCCCAGCTCCTTGGGAGGCTGAGGCAGGAGAAACAATTGAACCTAGGAGGCAGAGGGTACAGTAAGCTGAGACCGTGCCACTGCACTCCAGCCTGGGTGATAAAGCAAGACTCCATTTCAAAAATAAGAAGACTATTATGTTGAATATAACTTTCTTTTTTTTGAGACAGAATCTCACTGAAACAATGTGTTTCATCTCTCATTAACGACTTCCACAGTTCTGATTAGAACCCATGGTATGCCTCCTGGGAGATAATCTCTACTGTACAGATTAAACATAATAGGTACCAACAGTAGAAATTATAAAATAATATATCACATGTTAAATTATAAAAAATATATGACTCTATTGATCTAAATATAATATAAGATAGTTGTTTCTCACCCTCCCCAGTTGCAATTCTTGGTCAGTCTAGTAAACTATATACTAAAAATCCATTATCAATCAGGTATTTTTTATGATACATCCACGTTATTCAAGTGCTTATACAATAAAGCTGCTATTTAGAAATCTTTGCCAAAATCAGGAAAAATGCTTTTCTCTTTTTACAAGGCCCTACTCAATTAACTGAATCTTTTCATGAGTGGTCAAATAAATATTTAGAGTTCCAGAAGATAGGAATCAATGGAAATGTGATTATTCCTATATTTCTGCTCAAATTCATAAAACATATTATGCAATAATTACATGTTACTTATACGTATTTCTCCATTTTTTTCTACTAGACTTCAGTTTAATTTAAAAATACTGACCAGCTAAATTACTCTTATCTTTAGGGAGGTGAAAAAAAAAGAGAGAGACATTTATTCAAGGAAAGAGAATGCCATTGGTAACACTCCCAAAGTGAGATGGAAACTCGACTTCCTGAGCCTTTTTTATAACCTAGACAAAATGATATCAGCTATAACTTATCTTACTTTCTTGGGGCATTCTGTGACAATCATCTTTTATATTAAAAAAGTTACACGTAATTATTATGAATAAATTTTTTACAAAGAGGAAAATAGTAATTGCCAGATTATTTTGAGCTTCCATTTTCTTACTTTGTAACTTGCATGTATTTTCTCAGTGGAACATAACTTTCAATGCCTGGCACACCATGCCTGAAAAGCAAAATAAGATTTTGCCAAATCTGTCTTTCCCAGATGAAGCAAAGATTACCACATGTCAAACATTCAAGACTTTTGGTCTACAAGGAAAGTTTATTCAAAGATGTTCCGGATCAGTGGGCTAAATCTCTCCCAAATCCACCCACAATCATACTTTTAAAATTTCACAATTTCTACCAAATGGTTATTCTCTCTTTCTTTCAAACTTAAGCTTATTTGGAAAATCTTAAATAATAGTTTTGCTTCCCACATAGAGACATTCCAGGCCGAGCACGGTGGCTCACACTTGTAATCCCAGCACTTTGGGAGGCCAAGGCAGGGGGATCATCTGAGGTCA
>NW_012118487.1:32428280-32429230 GCF_000951035.1 Colobus angolensis palliatus
TAATTCACATAAAACAGAACCTTGATAAATAAGGAAAACTTCACTCTCTTTATAACGTTATTCTTCCTGAATTCATCATACATTCAATTAGTCAAAACTACATTCTGCTCTTTCTTTGGCCTTCTTTAAGACTTGGTCATTAATTTTTAATTAATATTCACTGGCTATAATGCTCAGAACATATTAGATTTGCAAACTTCATCAGACCACCAAGGGCAATGTTATATCTGAGTGGAAGGAACAGGTTTGATCATAACCCATACATAGGATCACATTAACCATGTGAAAAGAGGGTGTTGACAGAGGAATCCCAAAATTGAGAGAGTGATAACAAATCTGAATGTGATCACTGTATTAACAACCAGTTACCCACCTTGTAGAACTTTTAAAACTTTAGCACATAATTTATTCCCAAGATAGAACTAAGCAATGTAATCTCTCAACCACAATGAGACAATAAAAAAAGGAACCAGCTTACATGTCCAAAAACTAAATCACCTCTTCATATCTTTTCAATAAAGAAGATATCCATTTTTTTTTCCATACATTATGTATACAATTTCTTAGCTTTTGTGATATCCCTGGTAGCAGTCTAGGCCTTTGTGATATATTTAGGGAAAAAAATAAGGAAAAGATCACATTTTTGCTGGGGGAGACAGATGATTAACAATAAATCTAATAAATAAATTATGTAGCAATGTAAGAAGATGAAACTTCTATGAAAAAACTAAAGACTATCATAAGAAGAATGAAAGTGGCTACGGCAAGGGCCCTATTGCAATTTGTAGTAAGTGAATCAGGGTAGACATTGTTGAGAAAATGTCATTGACTAAAGACGTAAAAGAAGTGAAGAAGCGGCCGGGCGCTGTGGCTCAAGCCTGTAATCCCAGCACTTTGGGAGGCCGAGACGGGCGGATCACGAGGTCAGGAGATCAAGACCATCCTGGCTA